>NW_027363461.1:415000-470000 GCF_046119375.1 Phyllobates terribilis
AAAAAAACAGAAATGTAGAAATTTTTGCAAATTTATTAAAAAAGAAAACCTGAAATATCACACGGGCATAAGTATTCACACCCTTTGCTCAGTATTGAGTAGAAGCACCCTTTTGAGCTAGTACAGCCGTGAGTCTTCTTGGGAATGATGCAACAAGTTTTTCACAGCTGGATTTGGGGATCCACTGCCATTCTTCCTTGCAGATCCTCTCCAGTTCCGTCAGGTTGGATGGTGAACGTTGGTGGACAGCCATTTTCAGGTCTCTCCAGAGATGCTCAATTGGGTTTAGGTCAGGGCTCTGGCTGGGCCAGTCAAGAATGGTCACAGAGTTGTTCTGAAGCCACTCCTTTGTTATTTTAGCTGTGTGCTTAGGGTCATTGTCTTGTTGGACGGTGAACCTTCGGCCAAGCCTGAGGTCCAGAGCACTCTGGAAGAAGTTTTCATCCAGGATATCTCTGTACTTGACTGCATTCATGTTTCCTTCAATTGCAACCAGTTGTCCTGTCCCTGCAGCTGAAAAACACCCCCATAGCATGATGCTGCCTCCATCATGTTTCACTGTTGGAATTGTATTGGGCAGGTGATGAGCAGTGCCTGGTTTTCTCCACACATACCGCTTAGAATTATCATCAAAAAATTCTATCTTCGTCTCATCAGACCAGAGAATTTTATTTTTCATAGTCTGGGAGTCCTTCATGTGTTTTTGAGCAAACTCTATGCGGGCTTTCATATGTCTTGCACTGAGGAGAGACTTCCATTGGGCCACTCTGCCATAAAGGCCCGACTGGTGGAGAGCTGCAGTGATAGTTGACTTTGTGGAACTTTCTCCTATCTCCCTACTGCATCTCTGGAGCTCAGCCACAGTGATTTTGGGGTTCTTCTTTACCTCTCTCACCAAGGCTATTCTCCCACAATTGCTCAGTTTGGCTGGACAGCCAGGTCTAGGAAGACTTCTAGTGGTCCCAAACTTCTTCCATTTAAGGATTATGGAGGCCACTGTGCTCTTAGGACCCTTGAGTAATGCATAAATTCTTTTGTAACCTTGGCCAGATCTGTGCCTTGCCACAATTCTGTCTCTGAGCTCCTTGGGCAGTTCCTTTGAGCTCATGATTCTCATTTGGTCTGACATGCACTGTGAGCTTTGAGGTCTTATATAGACAGGTGTGTGCCTTTCCAAATCAAGTCCTATCAGTTTAATTAAACACAGCTGGACTCCAATGAAGGAGTAGAACCATCTCAAGGAGGATCACAAGGAAATGGACAGCATGTGACTTAAATATGAGTGACTGAGCAAAGGGTCTGAATACTTATGACCATGTGATATTTCAGTTTTTGTTTTCTAAATAAATTTGCAAAAAATTTCTACATTTCTGTTTTAATCATACGCTGATGACCTATCTTATGAAAAGAGTCAAGTCCCAGACAACCGTCCTTTACTCTTTACTGCCATCTTCCCCATGTTTAGGGTGGATAGTGTAGGGCGCCCATTGTTCATACCCAGAATCTATGCCTGTTCCATGTGCAGGAGCTGTGAGTTGTATATATTACACAAAGGTCAACATTGGAGATGAACTCCAATCCTGACCGTTTTAACCCCTGTGATCAATAGTGACTTTATTAGTCAATAAAGACTCATTCAGACGTCCGTGGTAATCAGTCCATGCACGGACTTTCCCGACCCTAACGTGACTGCTTTATATATTTCTATGAAGCTGTAGACACTCCTGACCCGAGGGCATGTCATTCTGTACGGGGAGTTGGGGAGGAGCGTCAATGTTACTTTGTAACCGCACAGATTTATGTGTCATTTATGTCCATTTTATAGTATTGGGGTAATTCACCTGGGGGATCTAATAAATTCCAAATCATCAAATATTCTGAATTATTACATGTCCGTCATAAAGTATACAAACCTCCCTTGGATTGGTATATAGAGCCCAAAAACAAGCTGCTAATTCAAAATGTTATCAGGGTAATTTCCTAATTTTCTGCTCAGTTTCTTGCTTCTGATCTTGTAAAATTCCCCATTCCATTGCTGATCTGTGCCAGATTATCTGGTTCATTAACCCTCGACTGGTGAGGTGGGGTTTATGTCACGCAACTGGTGAGGTGGGGTTTCCTATACCCCAGTGTTTAGAAATCTCTTATTTTTACAGAAAATGCGAAGATCACGTTTGTTTTAATCGTTTTCTTATTGGCGATTGATTGCATATGAGTGTAACAAATTTTTGACACCCACAAATGGATGGAAGCTAGTGAGACACGTATCCTCATACCAGCATTTTTCAATGAATGGCAGCCGAACAAAAATTCCCTGGGGTGTGGCGACCCCCACCTCACCAGTTGAGGGTTAAAGGGATTTTCCTTTAACCCGTTGGTGCAGCTGTTTTTTTTTTGTAACTGTGCACTAGTCACCTTCCTTGGGTCCAGCACAGGGTCTCTGCCACTGCTCCCAGTGTCTGTTACTGTCCTTTGGCCTCACGTCGACAGCGCTGCAACCAATAACTGAGATCAGCAGCTTTGCCCGAGTTAACGGCACTACTTGCTCAGAGTCACTGAACTCACTGACTGGCTGCAGCGCTGTCAATGTGACAAATAGCTGACACTCTGCATTAGACCCAGAGAGGGTGAGTAAAGTATTGCTTTAAAAAAGAAAAGAAAATTGTATTAAAAAAACTGTAGTGTAATTCTTTAGCATCTTCTATAAGTGCAGCATAAATGACTCTAATGCTATGTCCGTAAAGGACAGCGGCCCAATCTAATCTATACACACCAGCACACACACAACACAAGGGAGTTTACAAAAATATTCTAATTGCACATTACGGAATAAACTACTTTACATACGTACTTTGTACTGATATAGTCACAATTAGGGTAATATTGCTTGACAACATATTTTAAAATATCTTAAAACAAAAATCAATTTCTGCATATAAATTACAGCCAAAATATGCAACACAAAATAAAAAAATAGATCATGATTTTATTATACTCGTCACAAAAATAAGCAATGATGGCATCAATAAATAAACCATAAATAATATATATAAAAAAAACACACAAAACCCTTTGCAATCAAGGAGAACTCCCAAAAGACCTGCGGCACCACCGTTGGGGTTTGCTCACACACAGCGCTTGTGCAGAATTTTTTTTTTAAATCTTTGTACCATAAATAGCCACAAAATCTCATTCCCATGTTGCATATTTGTTTATTGACCCACGGTGCGTTCTCAATTCAGGAAGAAGCATGCACCTTTTCATGAACCGTGAGCGTCTGTCTGACTCCAGCACACCTCCTCATCAAGACCAATGTGAACAGCGCCGCTCTTGATGACTCTGGCCCCATCTCTTTTAGGATCATGTTGAGACTGGACAAAAGTAAGAGCTGCTCTATTTTTTGCCCTCATTCATTTCGAGGATTAGTGTCCCTTTAAGAGGCTTTCCCTTTCATTGTTTTTGGGAGTTCTACTTTTAAAAGGGTTGTCCTGGATTAGAAAATGAAAACTCTATTCCCCACCTTCCCCCGCAGACACGGCCCCATGTCTGTTACTGCGGCTCAGCCCCTACATCGCTGGGCTACCACCCCAGGCACAGATCATGGGAAGAAGACGCTGCTTCTGACTATCACGGACCTCACTTATAAGCTGCATCTTCAGAAGATTTTGGAATCTGCAGTTGGGAGGGACGGTCATTTTATGATGATCTTCCTATTACATCTAGTAGCTTTGTTCTTGTATTGTAGCACTACAAGCGCTTGTAAACTCGTCTATAAAACCAATATGATATTGGTCACAATGAGCAGACAAGTCAAGAAGTGAGAACGATTATTCTGGTAAGATTATCCATGCAATTTACAAAAAAAACTAATAGCAGCTTCAATGAGCATTCAAGATGGCAGCCGTCCGCTATGCAGCAGGCAGACACGTAAAGGATGGCGGGGGGATACTACACAACATTGACTCTTACCATATTAGTACTAGCCCAGTAATGTGACGCTGAGACCCCACATGTAACTACCGTGCAGCACGAATATAAAAGGATCAGTACGTTTTCTGAAAACCAGTGTCGGAAGCACTTAGAGAGAACCCTATGGCTCTTAGCCCCCAGATAACATGCAAGGATTCAAGTACGCGGGACCCCGCTAATCCGCTGATGGGCCGGATATCTGCAACGTACAGAGCTGGAATTCCTACAGAAATACAAAAGTGACCAGTAAATTCTGGACTATAAATTCTTATTATCTGCTTTATTTGTATCTTATTTTTCCACCCCAATGTATTCTCAAAAAAGTGATGGGAAATGCAATGTGTAGGGCCATCCTATAGGGACCACAGCTGATTTTTCAATTTCTTTGGGGTTACTGCTCTACCTCGCTTATATAAGTCAATAAGAAAGTCTCTCCCCACTATATTCTGGAGACCTACATAAAAGTGCCAAAGCTTTTTGTTTTTTTTTCTTTATTTCCTCCAATATTGTATTCATACAGGAATGCTTCCATTAAAGTTTGCAACATACTGTACTTTTTGGCATCTGTTTGAAGGATGGACCTATTTTGAAGTTCTGAAAAGTCTAATAGATCTGTACCGATACCGATTAATAATTAAAGGGGTTGTCCCGGACTTTAACATTGATGGCCTTTCTTTAAAGAGGTGGTCCACTACATTGTATAATGACCCCATCGATTTACACATGTTAACTAAATAAATGTTTTTGTAAATACCTCCTGCTTCCATATGTACCTGTGGGTGGCGCTATTGCTGACTGCTCAGTCTGCATCACGTGACCCCGGCTGCAGGTATTTGAAAGGTGTAATTTGATGGGGGCATTATACAATGTAGTGACCACCTCTTTAAGATAAGGCATCAATGTTTGATCAATTGGGGTGCTCATTAGCGGAGCTGCACTGCGGAGCTCTGTGGAGGGAATAGTGGCTGCGGCTGCGTACTACACATCTGCCCCCTAATGATTTGAATGGGTGGCCGATATGTAGTACTCCGTCAACAGAGCTCGGCACCTGAGCATTTCTGGTCACCGTTGACACAGGAACAGCTACAGCACGCACTATCAATCAGACATTGATGATCAAGTATAGGCCTTCAATAAAGTCTTGGACAGCCCCTTTAAAGTCTCCAAATGAGATTCTGAAGTTTTGTTTCATTGGCAGTCTATGTGGAAACAGTATAAAGTTACAGAAGATCGGACCGATGGTATACCATAGCACAAAACATTAGTCTTTAAGGGATTATTCAGCCATAGACATTGGGTCATGGTTTTAATCATGTGACGAAAATCACATTGTTTTACTGTAAATTGCTGTGGTCACAGGCCAAACAGTTTATGCTTGCGTCCTTTTTTTCGAACTTTTCTCGGCCAGGTGGCAAGAACCTTACATATGATAGTCATGCCTAACATAACTAGGAGGTAGGGAATTAATACCCAATGTCAGATCCTGGATGACCACCATTAGTCTACCAGCAACTTACACAGAAGCAAAGCACATTCAGATCTTTCACACAGTGGACCTAAACCCGAAAACGATGTAAGTGTCCATATTTCCAGTACAGGGCACCTTTGTCAATGACAAACCTTAAATATACAAATATATTGGGACAGGATTCATGCTCCACGGACATGTGGTTTGAAATCATGAAAGGAAACAAAATGCATTATAAGGTTGGCTCTTAAAAAAAGATAACTGTTTCTGAATATTCCCGGAGGCTGCAGACACGCACTTAAGGCGTAGAGCCAATAAACGATGAACGAGCGCTCATAGGAATCATTTCAACATACGATTATTGGCCCATCTAACCAGGACCACAATCGGCAGACAAACTAGGAAAGCACCGTTTCATTGGGTGCGATACATTTTATGCATTCATTAAAATTCTTAACGGCAGCACATTACTCAGTGTAAACAGGAGACGTGCTGCTGATAACAGGATACCAGATTATTAGCGATCATTGTGTCCCCGTCATTGTTTCGTCAACCTGTGTATGCACTTTTCCAATTGTCAGTCGTTCAATTGCCTGGATCAGACCGACTATATAGGACATTAGTATCTGGTCTCCGCTGCACAAACTACCACTGATACATGTGAACAAAGTCGATATGTTTTTTTTTCCCCCAGTATATCCCTCCCAGCTTACATCGCTCCCTATAAATAAATAGAAGCACTAATATAATAGCAAGTGGTTAATAAGACCTCTAAGCAGTCAGGAACACTGCTTCATCTGAATCGGGATCCTTCCCACTGTCCTCGCTGGGTAACGAGTCTCCACCACTCGGAGACCGGCAGCTCAAGTCCTCCACCCCAGATTCCTGGTCACTGTTAGCCGACAGGTCGGGGTCCGAGCTCTTCAAATGGTCCTGGGTTAGGATCAGGGCCGAGTCCTCCTCACCTTGGGATGAACTACGAGAGGGAAACAGCTTCAGGTTGGTGCTGTAATCTTGGGGCGTATTAGCCGGAGAGTGTTTGGTGATGCATATCTGGAAGTTGTGGATTTTTGGCTGGTCATTGAGATTCTTGTAGGTTTCATTTGACTCTCGAGTTTCCAGTTTTGTTAATCTCTAAAGGAAAAATTGTTAGGCAAGAGCAAAAGTTACATTGGGTTAGGGCATGTTAATGTAACCTCTACATGCAAGTCGATCAGCAGTGGTTTAATGGTCTGTTTAGTAAGGCCGGCCGCACTTATGTTATCGTCAGCACATTTCTCGTTTACTCAGGACAATGTGCTGCTAATGATAATTTTTAAACGTGCTCAAAAATTATCACACCAATGAATGCTTTGCCCCTCCATTGGATGTTTGATGGCCTGTTTAGGCAGCCAACAGTTGGGAATGAGGGAACGCTCCCTAACCCAATTATTGGCCTGCCTAAATGAACCTTTACTTGAAAACTTTATACCAATGAACAAACTTCTCTGGTGCCATAAGAAAGCCATAACGCCACAGTGCTCAGGCATTACTGACATTGAAAAGACACAAGGTAGAGACCCTGGTTACAGTGATGTGTCACTTAATGGTCTGATTGCTGTAGTTTTTATAAAATCACTATTTTATCAGCAAGCAGATTATCATTGGGGACTAGTAAACCTGCTGCCAGGTAGTCCTACATATTCATAAGCTCTGTACAACCCCGCCCCCATCACTGATTGGCAGCTTTCTGCAAATCTAGTATACACAAAGTGGCCAATCAGTGGTGTGGGCAGGGTTATACAGAGCTCAGCAGTCAGAGAACTGTCAATCAGTGATGTGGGCGGGGTCTGCTGCAGATAACACAGTAATTTTATCAAAATGACAGCAGGTAGCCCAGTAAGTGACAGATTGTTGGAATCAGGGCCTCTGCCCCTATATTGCGCTGCACTCAGATGGGTAGCAAAAACCTGGTAACAGATTCCCTTTAATGGTGCTCTCTTCCAGTTATTGTGTTGGAGAACACCAAAGACGTAGGGCATCGGCTAAAAATGATTGCCTCTTTTTTATCTTGTGCAGGGTTTTTATATATAATCATTTAAAATTGTTTCTCAGTCACCATTAAAAGCTGAATTGGTTTACACTGAAACCTAAGCGGAGGTATAAACATCAAAAACATATAGGCCAGGAAGCTGGATTTTCAGTATTTCTACCACACCTTCTCCATGAACTCCATTTCCTCCTCCAGCTGCTGCGTCTCTTCTTTTACTGCCTGTAGAAAATCAGTGACTGACTGGCGAGGGTGCATTCCTTTCTCAAATCGGTTATAGAGGCCCCTCCAAAACCTTCCATGGTGAAAAATAAGTTTGAAGAGTTAGTATATGCACAAGTACAGAAGATTATCATCGAGCAATTCTCATGATATATGTTCTTAAGACGTGCTAGCTCATGGTACACACATGAAGGGCTAGCTCACAATGCTGTATATTCTCCCATGCCAGAGAATTGGGCCGATTATACTAATGACACTCTGCTTTAACTCTGAGTGTGATCCAATTTTCTCGCATGGAAGAATTGCAGCACAGGTGTGGAGAAGATGGAGGACTTAATTTTTCCATCTTCTCCATTGTCTCTGTGCACGTACATCAGACTGCACTCGGATAACATAGTATATTATTGGTCCGAGTGCTATCCGATAAAACATCACATAGCACTAGCACTCGGCCGTGTTACGTGGCAATGTGAGCGAGTCCTAATGAGTCCCTCAGTGGCTGATCTATGGCTGGTGACTTCAGATTAGTGAAAATATGTGGTGGCAAGTTGGGCCTCATTACTCGGACAGCACACTGACACATCCTATCCTTACGCTATTCACATGTCCGTTCTGTTATTTTGCTGACTGATGGTCTGTATATAAACAGAGACATCCCCTACATTGACCTTATTTGCGGACATCCAAGTTGCATCCTACTGCTATTCTTCATTTTCACTGACTGGGTACTTGAAGAAGCTTGGGAAACCTCTGTCACGTTGTTTTTGCATATGGCAAAACCATTGATAAAAACGGACATGTGGACTAAATATGCCCGAAAATTGGATCTAACACACTTGCAAAATTGGTCTGTTTTGTACAGGCAAACAAAAAAAAAACAGCTTTTGCCTGGATTCACACGTGTGTTTTGCGGTCTGAGTATGCTTCAATGCAAAGACTGGCTTCAGGTCTCCTGACCCAAACTCGACTTTATATTATGCGTTTATATAGAAAGTTCCCGATCAGGGACATCCGCATGCCCTATTAAAGGGGTTGTACCAAGTATATAAGTAATCCCCTATCAACGGGATTTAGGAATTGATCGCTAGGGGTCAGTTCCACAGAGAATGAATGGAGTAGAGATTGTAGCGCTGGCGTCCCTGCCCTCTGCTAGGCAGGGACGCTGCTCCCCTCACCGCTCCGCTGTCAGCGCGCGCTCCGTCCCGGCGTCCTCTCCCCGCTCTGCTGTCAGCGCGCGCTCCGTCCCGGCGTCCTCCTCCTGCTCTGCTGTCTGCGCGCGCTCCGTCCCGGCGTCCTCCTCCTGCTCTGCTCTCAGCGCGCGCTCCTTCCCGGCCCCTGTGCTTAGGGCGCGCGCGCGCGCGCTCCCCTCCTCTTAAAGGGGCCGCGCGCGCCGCCCTAAAGAGTCCCCGGCCAATGGCCGGAGGACTTCATCATATATAAGGCACCTCCTCCAAAATGGAGGTGCCCGAGCAATGTTGTTTGCACCTGTGTCTCACCTGTGCTTCAGCCCTCAGGTCCCGTTGCCAGTTACCTGCCAGTTACCTGCCAGTTTCCTGCTAGTTACCTGCCTGATTCCTGCCTGAATACTTGTTACCTGCCTGCCTGCCTGAGGTCCGACGGTCTGCCTTACAACTCCGGTCAGTCTGTCTAAGGACCAACTTGTCCGCTCACCTGGGAGCGCACATCAGCTACCTGCCTGCTTGCCTGAGGTCCGACGGTCTGCCTTACAACTCCGGTCAGTCTGTCTATGGACCAGCTTGCCCGCTCACCTGGGAGCGCTTCTCCGCTACCTGCCTGCTTGCCAGCCCGGAGGCTCCGTTGTCACGTGCTGTGACCACCAGCTATCTCAGAGACTCTTGCCCGCTCACCTGGGAGCGCATCTCCGTTACCTGCCTGCTTGCCAGCCCGGAGGTCCCGTTGTCACGTGCGGTGACCACCAGCTATTCCAGAGACTCTTGCCCACTCACCTGGGAGCGCTTCTCCGTTACCTACCTGCCTGCCAGCCCGGAGGTTCCGCCGTCACGTGCCGTGACCACCTGCTATTCCAGAGACTCTCGCTTGCTCACCTGGGAGCACACATCTACCATCTGCCTGCTAGCCTACCCGGAGGCTCCGCCATCACAGGTCGTACCTACCCCTTACCCAGAGACTGCCCTGATCACTTGCCGTAACTCCCTGTCCGTTCACCCAGAGACTGCCACCCGCTCCCTTACAAGGGCCGCCCCCTTGTATAGTAGCTCAGAGGTTCCGCCTCCCGGACCCGTTACAGTTTGCTCGGGCCATGGAACCCGGTGGCACCCAAGCTCCCTCGCTCTCGGACCTCTGTCTTGAACTGTCCCGTCAGAGGTCCCAACAGGAGGCCATCCTGGGTCACCTGCGGAATGTTAATACTCGCCTGAACACTCTGTCTGATCCACCAACAACTACGGCCAGTACCATGGTATCCTTTTCCGGACCCCGGCTCTCTGCACCTCCTCGCTTCGGAGGCGACTCCGTCCTGGCTCGGGGCTTCATAAATCAGTGCACCCTGCATTTTGAACTATTGTCCCACCAGTTTAATTCCGACCGAGCCAAAATTGCATTCATCATGTCCCATCTCACCGGGGAGGCTCTGGCCTGGCTAAATCCTCTATGGGAGAGAGGAGACCCCCTGGTGTCCGACTTGCCTGCCTTTCTCACGGCTTTCCGGAAAGCCTTCGATGAACCCGGACGGAGGACCTCATCCGCATCATCTCTGCTACGCCTCCGTCAGGGAAGCCTCACCGTGGGTCAATATGCCATACGGTTCCGTACCCTTGCCTCGGAGCTGGCCTGGGATAACGAAGCTCTTTTATCCGTCTTCTGGGAGGGTCTGTCCGGCCGTATTAAAGATGAACTTGCTGGTCGGGACATTCCTACCACTCTCGATGACCTAATAACTCTTGCCACCCGGATTGACCTACGGTTCCAGGAACGTGCCAAAGAGGTCACCCGTGAAAAGGGGCTTCCACGTCTGGTTCCTACTTTTCTGAAACCCGTCACTCCTTCCGTTTCTCCCCTGGTACACTCTCCTGAGCCTATGCAGGTCGACCAGACCAAGATGGTCAAATCCCGTCAGGACTTTCGCCGTGCCGAGGGGAGCTGCTTCTACTGTGGCAGTAAGGAGCATCGGATCCGTGCCTGCCCGGAGAGGTCGGGAGAACGCCTGTGTCTAGGTTCGCTCAGAGGACTTGATCTAGACAAAAATAAATCCTCTCCATCCCTGCTGCTGTCTGTCTCAATCATCTGCGGGGAGAATCGTTATTCCGAACTAGCCCAACTTGACTCTGGAGCAGCCGGAAATCTTATTTCACTGTCCCTGGTGGAGAAATACCGCATCCCCACCAAACCTCTGGCTGTACCCTTGTCTGTTGTTGCCGTGGATGGGGGCCTCTTATCTCGCCCCATCCAATTCATCACCGAATCCATTACTCTGCAAGTGGGTATGCTGCATTCAGAGAGTATCTCCCTTCACGTTCTGCCTGGACTCTCTCACGCCCTCTTGCTAGGTCTGCCTTGGCTCCAGAGACATGCACCCGTGCTTGACTGGCAAACCGGAGAAGTCCTTCGCTGGGGACAAGACTGTCATAAAACCTGTCTGGTTCCCGTCCATTCCGTCCGTCCCTCTCCTATCCCAGCTAATCTACCTGGACTTCCGATTCCTTATGGGTCTTGTGCTGATGTCTTTGATATGGAGGAGGCAGAGACATTACCACCTCATAGACCATGTGACTGCCCCATCGATCCCGCCAGAGTAATGCAGGTGGCTCCCGTGAGTCTAAATTGTCTCCCTCCTGGTAAGACGTTCGTATCGGTACCTGATCGGGAGAGGATCCTACACTGGGGTCATTCGTCTAAACTAGCTGGCCACGCCGGTCAGAAAAAGACCCTCCAGCTTATTACCCGGCACTACTGGTGGCCTAACCTGCACAAGGATGTTATGGACTTTGTTTCTGCCTGTGTGTCCTGCGCCCGCAACAAGGTTCCGAGACATCTGTCGGCCGGCCGCCTTCTTCCTCTGCCAGCACCTGCTGCCCCCTGGCAGCATATAGCGATGGACTTCGTAACTGATCTGCCCGTCTCTGCCGGTTGTACGGTCATTTGGGTGGTCGCTGACCGCTTTTCCAAGATGGCTCACTTTATTCCCCTGCCAGGTCTTCCGTCTGCACCCGAGCTGGCTAGAGTCTTTATCCGCCACATCTTCCGTCTTCATGGCCTGCCCCGTCACATCGTGTCGGATCGAGGAGTACAGTTCACTTCTCGTTTCTGGAGAGCCACTTGTAAATTGCTAGACGTCACTCTGGACTTCTCCTCCGCTTACCACCCACAGTCTAATGGTCAAGTGGAGCGGATCAATCAGAACCTGACCAGTTACCTCCGGCACTTCGTTAATGCTCACCATTCTGACTGGGTGGATCTCCTGCCATGGGCCGAATTCTCGTACAACAATCACGAGAGCGAGTCTTCCTCCATATGGGAGAGTACCCGGTCCGCACTCCTTCTGTCATCCGAGCGTATGAAAAGGCACGCTGACAAAGGACGTCTGGATCCTCCTCAATTCCGTCCTGGGGATAAAGTCTGGCTCTCGTCCAAATATGTCCGGCTCAAGATCCCTTCCTATAAGTTGGGGCCTCGGTTCATCGGCCCACTGGAGGTTATCAGTCAGATCAACCCGGTGGCCTATAAATTGAAACTCCCGGCCAACTTACGGATCCCTAACTCCTTCCATGTATCTCTCCTCAAACCTGTGGTACTTAACTCTTTTTCTAAGTCTACAGGTACGCCTCTTGCTCTGGTTTCTGCTGAGGACGAGTTTGAGGTAGAGAACATTCTTGCCACCAAAAGGGTAAGAGGAAAGACCTTTTTTTTGGTAGATTGGAGGGGGTTTGGTCCTGAGGAGAGAACGTGGGAGCCCCGGGAGAATATCCATGCCCCTCTCATCCTAGCTAAATTTCTGTCTGGCCTAAAAAAGGGGGGGCCTAAAGGGGGGGGTACTGTAGCGCTGGCGTCCCTGCCCTCTGCTAGGCAGGGACGCTGCTCCCCTCACCGCTCCGCTGTCAGCGCGCGCTCCGTCCCGGCGTCCTCTCCCCGCTCTGCTGTCAGCGCGCGCTCCGTCCCGGCGTCCTCCTCCTGCTCTGCTGTCTGCGCGCGCTCCGTCCCGGCGTCCTCCTCCTGCTCTGCTCTCAGCGCGCGCTCCTTCCCGGCCCCTGTGCTTAGGGCGCGCGCGCGCGCGCTCCCCTCCTCTTAAAGGGGCCGCGTGCGCCGCCCTAAAGAGTCCCCGGCCAATGGCCGGAGGACTTCATCATATATAAGGCACCTCCTCCAAAATGGAGGTGCCTGAGCAATGTTGTTTGCACCTGTGTCTCACCTGTGCTTCAGCCCTCAGGTCCCGTTGCCAGTTACCTGCCAGTTTCCTGCTAGTTACCTGCCTGATTCCTGCCTGAATACTTGTTACCTGCCTGCCTGCCTGAGGTCCGACGGTCTGCCTTACAACTCCGGTCAGTCTGTCTAAGGACCAACTTGTCCGCTCACCTGGGAGCGCACATCAGCTACCTGCCTGCTTGCCTGAGGTCCGACGGTCTGCCTTACAACTCCGGTCAGTCTGTCTATGGACCAGCTTGCCCGCTCACCTGGGAGCGCTTCTCCGCTACCTGCCTGCTTGCCAGCCCGGAGGCTCCGTTGTCACGTGCTGTGACCACCAGCTATCTCAGAGACTCTTGCCCGCTCACCTGGGAGCGCATCTCCGTTACCTGCCTGCTTGCCAGCCCGGAGGTCCCGTTGTCACGTGCGGTGACCACCAGCTATTCCAGAGACTCTTGCCCACTCACCTGGGAGCGCTTCTCCGTTACCTACCTGCCTGCCAGCCCGGAGGTTCCGCCGTCACGTGCCGTGACCACCTGCTATTCCAGAGACTCTCGCTTGCTCACCTGGGAGCACACATCTACCATCTGCCTGCTAGCCTACCCGGAGGCTCCGCCATCACAGGTCGTACCTACCCCTTACCCAGAGACTGCCCTGATCACTTGCCGTAACTCCCTGTCCGTTCACCCAGAGACTGCCACCCGCTCCCTTACAAGGGCCGCCCCCTTGTATAGTAGCTCAGAGGTTCCGCCTCCCGGACCCGTTACAGAGATGTACATGCTCCCCCTCTGCTCTGTTCAAAGCTTGCTCTACAGAACCTCCTGGGGATTGTTGGGGGTCCCAGCGGTCTGACCCCCAAAGATCAATACTTTATCGCAGTCTAAATATGTGCAAAATGAATCACCGTGTCACAAGCTGTCATAGATGTCAGTAAATCTGTCTAAAGTGAATTGATTTGTGCCAGGCAGAAGATAGAACTGACGAGTGAGCTCTGACGCAACCCCTAAATGTAGACCATGGTTACAAGTGGGAAGAGTGTTGGGCCTTGGATTTCACCACTGAAGGACACATTGGGCTCATGATACGTCACCCCGCTTCTTTCACCTGTAAAGTTAGGGTTGATGTTTCTATATATGAATGATAAGTATATGGTGTGTTAGAGTTCTGCTGCTTTATTCAGTGCAGAGGAGGAATCAGAATAACCTCTTACCTGAAGTGGCATGGAGTGGTGTGTGGTCTCAGAGTTCCTTGGGTCTGACTGTGATCTGCTCTGTACAGAGGGTTCATGTAATCCAACCGCTGCTTCCACAGGTAAGACCAGAGGGAGTAGGTCCTCTCCTGAATTCTGGAAGATGATGATTGCATCACTGATATATTGAGATTATGAGAGCTGCAAGTATACCCGTCACCACTGCAACCTGCACTAACACTAAGGGCTCATTCAGACGGACATTTTTTGTGTACGAGTCCTATTTGTGTTATTTCCAGATACGACTTGTACCTAGAAGAGTGAATGGGGCCATTCACATATCTGTGATTGTTTGAGAGACGGAAAATCGTGGCAAAATGTACGATAGTACGATAGTTATCTGAGTGTCAGGTCAAAATTAACAATGCACATCCATGGGTCAGTGAAAAAAAAAAAATCGGCCAACAATTAATTGCCATCTGAGCGCTGTCCAGTTTTCCAGGTCTGTTTGATGGAAAAAGATGAAGAAACTGAAGCTCAGGCCAAACTCTAATGATAAAAACTGACACTGACCAAACTGGTGAAACTGTGCCTGATTCTCTTATATGAATGAGCCACAAGTTCTATAGCTTTCAGTGTTTCTTTGCATAGTAGCTGTTATGCACACGCCCGGGCTAAGCGGCGTGTGCGTGTGATTGGTAGTGATTCCACTGGACCGTGCCGGAGAGTGAATGCCTGGAGGGGCGTGACTAGGTATTCACCCGATCCGACCAGGGTCGCACGACGGCATACGACGCCAGTGCACCAAGGAGGAACCGAGCAGAGGGACCAGGTGCTACTCCAGGACAGACCCCGGACACGGCTGTTGACCCACACAGGGGAATACAGGAACAGGCTGGTAGGCTGGCACACAGACTGGTGGGTATAGGCAGGCACGACTGGTATGCAGGCAGGCGGGTATGCAGGCAGGGGGGTAAAGGCAAGCACAGCTAGAGTGCAGACAGGGAGGCACTAGCAGGTAGGAACACAGGCGGGATAGGACCCAGTACACACCGGGACTAAGGAACAATACAGGCAGAACAGGTAAAGGACAGGAGAGAGTTCAGACTGGAACTGAGTGTACGGAGGAGACCGACACTGCAGAGGGATACAGGAGCGGGTCTGGGAATACGGCCCCCAGAGAGGCGGAACGAACAGGCAAGGAGCGTGTTCAGACAGGACAGACCAGACACAGGAGCGGGTCTAGGAAATCGGCCACTAGAAGGCGGAGCGAACAGGCAAGGAGCGTGTTCAGACAGGACAGACCAGACACAGGAGCGGGTCTAGGAAATCGGCCACTAGAAGGCGAGAGGAACAGGCTAGGAGCGTGTTCAGACAGGTCAGACAAGATACAGGAACGGGTCTAGGTAATCGGCCCCTAGAAGGCAGGAGGAACAGGCTAGGAGCGTGTTCAGACAGGACAGACAAGAGAACACAGAAAGGACTCAGTTCAGACACGGGAACTAATACCGAAAAGCAGGAGACATACAGGACTCAGTTCAGACACGGGAGCTGATACCGCAAAGCAGGAGACATACAGGACTCAGTTCAGACACGGGAGCTGATACCGCAAAGCAGAAGACATACAGGACTCAGTTCAGACAGGCCTGGAAATACAGCCTCCAGGAAAGGCAGACAAGGAAACAAAGAACGGGACCTGGCACCTTCAGAGTGCAAGCACACACTGAAGGAAACACTATGCTCAGGCAGGGATAGAAGGGAGCTGCTGAGCTATATACCAAGTGACAGACAGCAATAGGCTGAGGACGCACAAGGGGTGTGACCCACAGCAGGTACAAAAGGCAGGAAGTGATCGGGCGCCGCCCTTAAGCAGCAGAAACAGACACAAACAGACAGCATGGAGGGAAGCCAGAGAGACATTCTGGACAGGAGATCAAGTGCGCCCTCTTGCACAGTGGGAGATGGACCACCATGCAAGGACGCCGCCAGGTATGTTACAGTACCTCCCCCCTTACGCCCCCTCTTCTTCAGGCCTGCCAGAATCTTCCGCAGGGAATTCGAGGACCAGTCGTTCACTGGGTTGGAGGGGGACAGAGACTTGAGGGTAATCTCTGCTTCGAGGTACATCTTGTCAAGCTCACAGGAAAAAATAGACGGGTTATCAGGTACATAATGAGGAAAAGTCACTGTCTCTTTGTTATCTGGTGGTATCCCGGAGGATTCAGGAAACAACTGGAGGTCCTCCGCCGGGTCAGAAGAGTGCAGAGGCTCAGAGAAAACAACTGCTTCAGAGTACACTAGGTCAGACTCACTGGAGGAAGCAGGCGAGGTATCGGGTACCGAGTATAGGAAAGTCTCTGTCCATTCACCACCAGGTGGCACCCCGAAGGGTTCTGAACACAACTGGAGGTCCTCCGCCTGGTCGGAGGGGTGTAGAGACTCGGGAGTAACCTCTGCTTCGGAGTACACTAGGTCGGACTCACTGGACGAAGCGAGCGAGGTATCAGGTACAGGATATAGGAAAGTCTCTGTCCATTCACCACCAGGTGGCACCCCGAAGGATTCTGAACACAACTGGAGGTCCTCCGCCTGGTCGGAGGGGTGTAGAGACTCAGGAGTAACCTCTGCTTCGGAGTACACTAGGTTGGACTCACTGGACGAAGCGAGCGAGGTATCAGGTACAGAGTATAGGAAAGTCTCTGTCCATTCACCACCAGGTGGCACCCCGAAGGATTCTGAACACAACTGGAGGTCCTCCGCCTGGTCGGAGGGGTGTAGAGACTCAGGAGTAACCTCTGCTTCGGAGTACACTAGGTTGGACTCACTGGACGAAGCGAGCGAGGTATCAGGTACAGAGTATAGGAGAGTCTCTGTCCTTTCGCTACCAGGTAGCACCCCGAAGGGTTCAGGAGACAACTGGAGATCCTCCGCCTGGTCGGAGGGGTGTAGAGACTCGGAGGTAACTACCACTTTGGGGTACCCATTGTCAGGCTCACAGGACGAAGCGGACAAAGTATTGTGTACCGGGTGTAGAGAAGTCTCTCTCCATTTGTCATCGAGTGGTATCCCGGAGGGTTCAGGAGGCAACAGGGGATCCTCCGCCAGGTAGTAGAGGTGCACAGACTCTGAGGTAACCACAGCTTTGGAGCATCCTTGGACATGCACACCGGTTAAAGAGAGAGAAGCATCTGATGCCGGGTGCAGGAAGTTCTCCTGTGTGGAGTCTGGATGGGCAGAAGTCTCTTCAGCCAGGAGAACTGGTGCACTACCCACGCACATTACCCATTGGGGTTTCTCCGGGATACAGGGAGATGAAGCTTCAGTAGGGACTTCAAGGTTGGGGTCAGGAGGTCTCAGGGAGGACAGACCCTGGCGTGACGGCTTGCCTCTAAGTCTAGCACGTCTGGACTGCCTCTTGAGGTTGAGAGAAGTATTCCGGAAAGCGTAGTCACCCTGTGAGGATTCTGGGTGGGCAGTAGTCTCATTGGGCTGGAGGACTATTGCGCTACCCACACACATTACCCGTCGGGGCTGCTCCGGGATATTGGGAAGTGAAGCTTCAGCAGGGGCTTCAGAGTTAGGGTCCTCGAAGACCATACGAAAGGCCACCAGGAAGGCCTGCAGGTCAAGGATGACAGGATCCCATGCTTCCCATAGGGGGGTGACCCATTTCAAGGCATCACCCGCTAGGTAGTCAATCATAAAGGCCACTTTAGCCCAATCGGAAGGAAAATAGAGAGGGTAGGCCTTAAAGTGTAGCATGCATTGCTCCACAAATGCACGACACTGTCTTGGATCCCCATAGTAACGTGGCGGATCCGCAGGAACGGGAGCTGATAGATCCATCTGGACGGGTGCGTAATTCGCCTGGAACTCAGCTAAAGGGGGAAAAAAATTTATTTATTTATTTTAATGCATGTATTCGCTGGAAAAACTTCTCAAAGAGCGAAGGCCGTGGGGCTCAACGGGAACCATGGCCTGAGCATGCTGTTGCTGTTATGCACACGCCCGGGCTAAGCGGCGTGTGCGTGTGATTGGTAGTGATTCCACTGGACCGTGCCGGAGAGTGAATGCCTGGAGGGGCGTGACTAGGTATTCACCCGATCCGACCAGGGTCGCACGACGGCATACGACGCCAGTGCACCAAGGAGGAACCGAGCAGAGGGACCAGGTGCTACTCCAGGACAGACCCCGGACACGGCTGTTGACCCACACAGGGGAATACAGGAACAGGCTGGTAGGCTGGCACACAGACTGGTGGGTATAGGCAGGCACGACTGGTATGCAGGCAGGCGGGTATGCAGGCAGGGGGGTAAAGGCAAGCACAGCTAGAGTGCAGACAGGGAGGCACTAGCAGGTAGGAACACAGGCGGGATAGGACCCAGTACACACCGGGACTAAGGAACAATACAGGCAGAACAGGTAAAGGACAGGAGAGAGTTCAGACTGGAACTGAGTGTACGGAGGAGACCGACACTGCAGAGGGATACAGGAGCGGGTCTGGGAATACGGCCCCCAGAGAGGCGGAACGAACAGGCAAGGAGCGTGTTCAGACAGGACAGACCAGACACAGGAGCGGGTCTAGGAAATCGGCCACTAGAAGGCGGAGCGAACAGGCAAGGAGCGTGTTCAGACAGGACAGACCAGACACAGGAGCGGGTCTAGGAAATCGGCCACTAGAAGGCGAGAGGAACAGGCTAGGAGCGTGTTCAGACAGGTCAGACAAGATACAGGAACGGGTCTAGGTAATCGGCCCCTAGAAGGCAGGAGGAACAGGCTAGGAGCGTGTTCAGACAGGACAGACAAGAGAACACAGAAAGGACTCAGTTCAGACACGGGAACTAATACCGAAAAGCAGGAGACATACAGGACTCAGTTCAGACACGGGAGCTGATACCGCAAAGCAGGAGACATACAGGACTCAGTTCAGACACGGGAGCTGATACCGCAAAGCAGAAGACATACAGGACTCAGTTCAGACAGGCCTGGAAATACAGCCTCCAGGAAAGGCAGACAAGGAAACAAAGAACGGGACCTGGCACCTTCAGAGTGCAAGCACACACTGAAGGAAACACTATGCTCAGGCAGGGATAGAAGGGAGCTGCTGAGCTATATACCAAGTGACAGACAGCAATAGGCTGAGGACGCACAAGGGGTGTGACCCACAGCAGGTACAAAAGGCAGGAAGTGATCGGGCGCCGCCCTTAAGCAGCAGAAACAGACACAAACAGACAGCATGGAGGGAAGCCAGAGAGACATTCTGGACAGGAGATCAAGTGCGCCCTCTTGCACAGTGGGAGATGGACCACCATGCAAGGACGCCGCCAGGTATGTTACAGTAGCTGTGTAGCTTCATAGTCAAAATTGGAAAATCCGTTTCCAAAAAGTAGATGGAAAGATGCACTGAACTGCTTGGCCCCACCACGGTGCACCGAGCGCCTGTACTTGATTTGAACAGTCCTTCTGTACTGACAGTCCCTTTACAGCAGTGTTCCCCAACTCCAGTCCTCAGGACCCACCAACAGATCATGTTTTCAGGATTTCCTTAGTATTGCACAGCTGATGGAATTATTGCCTGTGCAGGTGATGCAATTATCAGCTGTGCAATACTAAGGAAATCCTGAAAACATGGCCTGTTGGTGGGTCCTGAGGACTGGAGTTGAGAACCACTGCTGTAAAGGGTTAGGAGATAACTTTCTGAATGCAAGAGGTCTGACCGATGGGACTTTTAGCGATGCTGAGAATGGGGCTCTTCAGTGATCAGCAGAAGGCCTCATTCACATGTACAGGTTTAAACAGGTATGTGAAAAAATGGTATCAGTGTGTCCATTTTTACCATCATTGTGTTATCAGTGTTCTTCTCGTATGGATAAATATGTTATAAAGTTTCTCCTATGCTTTGTAATGTTAAAGAAGTTGTCCAGTACTTTATATTACTCCCCCCCCCAATGTATCCCCTCGGGGCCCCTAAGACTTTGCTGATAATGCCTGTGAGCTTCGCTATCGGTGGCCGCTCACAGGCATCACGTGACCCCACGCTGATGTCACGACAAGTGAGGCGTGACTCAGCGCTGGGGTCCCTACGGTGGCTGCTGGGTTGTGGGCAGGGTTACACCTCCTCCCCATGCGTCACTCCCAGCATCTACCGCGCTTTCCCAATGAATGGGGAGAGGCAGAGCGTGCGGTGGATGCCGGGTGTGATGTGGGGGGGGGGTAACCCCGCCCACAGTCTGGCATCCACCTGGAACGTGGAAGACAGAGACCCCCGGCTGCTGCCAGCGACATCGGCGGGGGTCACGTGATGCCTGTGAGCGGCCAGTGATAGCGCCACTCACAGGCATTATCTGCAACGGTAGGTAATTACAAAAATCCTTAGGGGTCTCGGGGAGACACATTGGGGGGGGGGGTAATATAAAGTACTGGACAACCCCTTTAATCTCGGACAGCACCATGATGCCATCCGTGGGCTGTCTATGTTCTTCATGGACCCATAGACTTGTATAGGTCTTTTTCATCTGTGATATTGGAAGAAAAAACAGACATGTCTCCATGAGTTTTGCACAGACACATAGTCCATGAAAATCCACAGGCATGTGAATAGCATTAGCATTAACACGTACATGTGGATACGGATGTCTGAATGAGGCCTCAATGAGAGCTTGATATTTTAAGAATATCTCTTTAAAGCCATGATCCTCTAGTTACAAGGATGTATCTCATGTCCTTGGCTACTGACCTGCAGGTTAGGACATTTTGTGACTGGGAAAGAAGATCTACAAGATTTCAACATTACTCAGGACAGAGAATATCTTCAAGAAGTATCTTCTAGTGGACCATTGGTTACATCAGGAACTGTGCAATTCTTAAATCCATGTACCCATCTTATTTTATTATTGGCATTTTGATTTCACCATTCTTATGTTTCTCTGTACAGTGGCACTGCCAGCGATGCCAGCGACCCAGATGGGCAGGAAAAAACTGAAATGGTTTAGGTTCACATACCCATTCAGTCTCCGGATATGTGGGAGTCCCTAAGGTCTGACACCCCCCCCAATCCTGAAGTGATGGCATATCTTACCAATATGCCATCACTTTATACATTTTTCTCCTGCACAGTTATTGAAAATTTTTTGCCAAGGTTCAACCTTCACAGTTTATAAGTGATTGCTGTTATCCAGACTGTGGGGCACCGTGTGATCAGATCAGCATCAGGGACACGTCAACCATCCATATTCTATTTCTGTTACAAGCCTATAGTGACCATACACAGAGCACATATTCTCTCACATCAGTTCCTTCCTCTCCTTCTCGCAGTTGCACAGAAAGTTTCCATACTGACAGGAGTATATATGGTGTTGTATGTGGACCAAGAATCTCTCATTAAATTCAAACACACAGGGAAACTGCTCCATGAGCTGCCAGACACATTCCAGGAACTGGTCTATCACTGGGGACACCTCCTTGGGATCCCCATCTAAATTTCCATACCTTAAAAAAAAAAAAAAAAAAAAAAATATGCTGAAGCAATGCAATTGGGGTATATGCATGCAACATCTTTTTCAGGTGGACTGCACTCCCAAAACCGCCTGAGACTGGGAATGGCACAGAAAAACTACAGTAAGTATATTATATTAGAATGTATGGTGTTTTTTTTTTGTCTCTTTTGCTGAGAGGAGGAGAGCTGATGGAAGATTTGGAAAGTGACACAGCTAAACTCAGCTGTGCTGACCCTAGCCCCACACTGACTGCTGGGCCCATATCTGAAATGTGTTGATTGATGGGATTTGAATACAGTTGATATTCTAATCATGCAGGAGGTTAGACCAGGAGATCCGGGCTTTCATTATAACCCACACACTGAGAAACCTGCTGTAAGATATGGTGTGGAGGTGTTCTTTTTCTAGCATCTTGCTGCCTGTTTATAATTGGACAACATCGTACAAGGAGAAGTACATGCCCCACAGTGAAAGCTCTCTGATAACACCCACTTGGATGTAACGAAAATTAACTCATTAGGTGACAAATACTTTGATTGTTAATATCCCTGCAACAGAGATGCAAAATAAAAAAAGAACTAACAATTTTTTTTTTTTCTGCTCTGAAGCTACAACGTGTTTTCAGTTCAACATGAAAAATTTGGTGAAAGGCCCTCTGTAAATAAGTGACTCTGTTTGACTTTTCCAACATATGTGCAGTGACCAGGGTTACCTGTGATTAAATTTGTGTCCAAATGAAATCCAGTCTTTTTCAATTAACACCTAATAGTAATTGGGAAAAATAAAAGTTACACTATGCAAAAAATATCAACTCCGTAAATCTCCACCAGTACATAGAGTATATGAAATGAAACCTCTTACCATAAATACTCTGATGGTTCGGTAATAGGGGTCAAGTAACAGACTGGATACAGAGCAGACCTGAGCGGTGCGGTCCCATCCATCAGAACAATGAACGAGCACGCTGGCGCCCTCTTCTGACACGGCCTAAATGTGCAAATTAAATGTAAAATATTACACATTTATATAATTACAAATCTCGTTTATTCTCAGCACTAAAAGGATCATTTTTGTACAGTCCGTGCCTAGAATAGTACAAATCAGACAAGCAGCACTAGAATATGAACAGATACAACACATCTTACCTTTACAATGAAGATACCAGCATCTAGGATTGTTTTCACGTGTTTTAACCAGCCAGAGGATTCAAGACCCCAAAGAAATTCACCCATAGAAGGAGATCGGAGCTCACAAACTGCAATCATGAACAGAACAATAAGCTCACTATAGCAACAGATTCTGTATGTGAAGTATTTCTGCTCCAAGACTTGAAATAGAGAATATATATATATATATATATATATATATATATATATACAGTCATGGCCAAAAGTATTGAGAATGACACCAAAATTATATTTTCACATGATCTGCTGGCCTCTGGTTTTTATTAGTGTTTGTCTGATGTTTATATCACATACAGAAATATAATTGCAATCATATTATGAGTACCAATAGGTTATATTGACAGTTAGAATGAGTTAATGCAGCAAGTCAATATTTGCAGTGTTGCCCCTTCTTCTTCAAGACCTCTGTAATTCTCCCTGGCATGCTCTCAATCAACTTTTGGACCAAATCCTGACTGATAGCAGTCCATTCTTGCATAATCAATGCTTGCATTTTGCCAGAATTTGTTGGTTTTTGTTTGTCCACCCGTCTCTTGATGATTGACCACAAGTTCTCAATGGGATTAAGATCTGGGGAGTTTCCAGGCCATGGACCCAAAATCTCTATGTTTTGTTCCATGAGCCATTTAGTTATCACCTTTGCTTTAGGGCAAGGTGCTCCATCATGCTGGAAAAGGCATTGTTGGGCGCCAAACCGCTCTTGGACGGTTGGGAGAAGTTGCTCTTGGAGGACATTCTGGTACCATTCTTTATTCATGGCTGTGTTTTAGGCAAGACTGTGAGTGAGCCGATTCCCTTGGCTGAGAAGCAACCCCACACATGAATGGTTTCAGGATGCTTTACAGTTGGCATGAGACAAGACTGGTGGTAGCGCTCACCTCTTCTCCGAATAAGCTGTTTTCCAGATGTCCCAAACAATCGAAAAAGGGATTCATCAGAGAAAATGATTTTGCCCCAGTCCTCAGCAGTCCACTCCCTGTACCTTTTGCAGAAAATCAGTCGGTCCCTGATGTTTTTTCTGGAGAGAAGTGGCTTCTTTGCTGCCCTCCTTGAATCCAGCCCTTGCTCAAAGAGTCTCCGCCTCACAGTGCGTGCAGAAGCACTCACACCAGCCTGCTGCCATTCCTGAGCAAGCTCGGCACTGCTGGTAGTCCGATCCCACAGCTGAAACAGTTTTAAGATACGGTCCTGGCGCTTGCTGGTCTTTCTTGGGCGCCCTGGAGCCTTTTTGACAACAATGGAAGCTCTCTCCTTGAAGTTCTTGATGATGCGATAGATTGTTGACTGAGGTGCAATTTTTGTAGCTGCGATACTCTTCCCTGTTAGGCCATTTTTGTGCAGTGCAATGATGGCTGCACGTGTTTCTTTAGAGATAACCATGGTTAACTGAAGAGAAACAATGATACCAAGAACCAGCCTCCTTTTAAAGTGTCCAGTGATGTCATTCTTACTTAATCATGACTGATTGATCGCCAGCCCTGTCCTCATCAACACCCACACCTGTGTTAATGGATCAATCACTAAAACGATGTTAGCTGCTCCTTTTAAGGCAGGACTGCAATGATGTTGAAATGTGTTTTGGGGGTTAAAGTTCATTTTCTGGGCAAATATTGACTTTGCAAGTACAGTAATTGCTGTTAAGCTGATCACTCTTTGACATTCAGGAGTATATGCAAATTGCCATTACAAAAAATGAAGCAGTAAACTTTGGAAAAATTACTATTTGTCTCATTCTCAATACTTTTGGCCATGACTATATATATATATATATATATATATATATATATATATATATATATATATATATAGGGTTGTGTAGGATACTCCAAGTGCGGATATGACTTAAAAATTGTACAATGAAATTGTAAAATTCTGTATTATTTATTATATTGGGGTTGGTCACTTTATATAAAAAAATTCCAAAAGGGTGATAAAATGTAATGTTTGGCACATACAACTATAGATTACTTCCCCGGAGTTTGCCTTCTTCCTAAGGTGCGCCTGGAGGCCATGTTTCTCCCCAGGTAAGTTATACACCTCTACCCATCTACGTGATGTACAAGAAAACATGATTCATCAGACCAGAACCCTTTCTTCTATTACTCTATGGTTCAGTTCTGATGCCCATATACCCTTGTAGGTGCTTTTGGCTGTAACCGGGTCAGCATGACAATGACCAGTGTGCATCT
This sequence comes from Phyllobates terribilis, assembly GCF_046119375.1. Classification (NCBI taxonomy): domain Eukaryota; kingdom Metazoa; phylum Chordata; class Amphibia; order Anura; family Dendrobatidae; genus Phyllobates; species Phyllobates terribilis. The sequence goes on from NW_027363461.1 coordinate 440,129, forward strand.
CCATATGTAATAAGCTGCAATACTTTATCCTGACATCTTTTCTTCATAGCCAAAACTTAATTTTTCAGCAATATGTGCCACAGTATTTCTTCTGCAGCACCGGACCAGCTGGGGCTGCTGTACCTTTCGTTCCACACAAGTATCAATGAGCCTTGGGCGCCCATGACTCCGCCACCTGCTCACCGGATGTCCTACCCTGGTAGGCACTAACTATTGTATGCCAGGCACACCCCACAACACCTGCTGTTTTTGAGATCTTCTGACAACCCTCATGGGGGCACCTCTGACAAGGAGAATATTGAGATCTCTAGACATCATGATTTGTCCATTGAAAATGGAGCTGTTTAGGGAATAGAGCGCACAGAACATAGGGAAAAAAAACAGTGGAGGGGGAAAGAAATAATTTGAGGTGCTCACCTGGAGGGATTGTGAGAGTCACAGCTCCTAAACCAGGAGTAATATAACGCTAGCTGCCATCTATAAGAAATATCTTTTATGTATTCTTTTACCCTATGCACAAAATAAACGTTCATGGAAAACTATGAATTGGCAGCAGCGTGTGCAATGTCCTCAAGGGCCAACATACATACGCTGAAAGTAGATTTGCAAATAACATTTTTCGCTGTTGCCCGTTCCTGTGGCACCATTAATGTACTAGGCCTTAATGAGTTTGGTGACATAACGTCTTGTGATCGCTATTTTAACTCTCTAAGAACCAGGGAGTTTTTTATTTAAGCGCTTTTTGTGTTTATGGAGCTGACGTTTTTATTGATACCAATTTGGAGCACATATAACGTTTTGCTAGCTTTGTATTGGATTTTTTTTGTTAAGTGAGGTGACAAAGAACCCACAATTTTGGCATTTTGATTTTTTTTTTCTGCAATGTTTACCGTAAAGGTTAATTACCATAATTCCATACTTTGATACATCTGACTTTTACGGATGTGGCGATACCAAATGTTTTTTTTTCCGTTTCTTTGTTTTTAATAGGGAAAACGTGGGATAGTTAAAAATTATCTATTTTTTATATTTTGACTTTTTATTTTTTTTTCATTTTTTTTGTACCCATTAGTGGACTTAAACATGTGATCCTTGGATTGCTTATATATACTGTAATACCACAGTATTGCGGTATTTACTAGAAATCATGGTTGCCTATGGCACTCAGTCTGCTGTAAAAAGTACTAAGATGGGCCTTAAAGGTAAAGGCATTTTGCCCATAGCGGTAGACCACGTGGCCACTATGGCGCTCATTAGCTGGGAAAGCCTGATGCTACAGGGCTTTCTTCTTCCGCATATCATTCTTTGAAAGATGGCCTTTGTTCCTCATCATTCAGCCTGTACGTCTGTGCTCGAAGTCTCAGCACTGCAGGTGCAATGACGTCACTAGATCGGGCCCTCTGTGCGGAGTTTTTTTTTATTTTGGCAACAAGAAAAGTGTATACTGTGGGATCCATCATACATGATGTGGGGCGGCCATCATACTGTGTGAGCGAACTGTTGGGGGCCATCATACTGTGTGAGCGAACTGTGGAAGACATCATACTGTGTGTGTATATGTGTGGGGGGCTGTAAGAGCATCATACTGTGTGTGTGTGTGGGGGGGGGAGTAGTGTAGGTGCATTATACTGGTGGGGTTTGCCATGGGGTCATAGGGGACTGGGACGGATCTGGCAGCTGGGAGATCAGTGCCAACTGCTCTGAAGGACTCCATGGTCTATACATTAACATTGTACGAGCTTCCTGACCTGGAACCACTGCATCCCCCCCCTGCTGCTGCTGCTGCTGGTGCTCCTGGCACAACTACCGTCCTCATTGGGAATAGACTAGCTGGGTGGTGTCTCGGTCCTCCACATGCCACACAGATGTCTACTGTCAAGGGGTTCTGTTGTCCACATCTGGGGCAAACCCAACATTTAGGTTCCTGGGAATTCTGGTACTGGGGTGGGGGTGACGTCGGGAGCGGACAGGGAGGAAAATCTGTCATTCCAGTTTTTGTCAGTCTGTAACGTCCGTCTCCTAATTCTTCAATCTTTCCTTCAAAATAAGCGCATGCATTCATCCATACATCTACTGTCTTCAACAGACCCTTATCTTTCAACCATCCATGATAGGAGTTAAAGAAGGATTTCCATTTCTCTCCATTCATCTCTCCATTCTCATTCATTCCCGCTTTACACAATATTTTGTCAACTCCAATCAGTGCCTGTTTCCCTTCTCTGCGTACCACTAAGTCTTTGGCTATAATGCCTTCCTTGGCATTTTGGTTCCCCATTTTTTTCGGTTCTCCTCACCTAGAAGAGACTCCTCAGTCACTTAGACAATGGGCCACAAAGGTTTCTGAACCATTCCACTACTAGCCTCTCTAGGACTTATACGCCAACCAGAAAAACAGACCAAAAACATCAATCCCGGGACACATCCACAACACAATCATCGGATCCATACTTTCATTAAATTCTCCAAAGGATAGAAGGCAGGACTGTCAATTTATCTGAGGGATTCTACTGGTTCAAAGGGACCTGAGCCAGACAACAATCTGTTGAATTACCTGGGGAGCCGACCGCTCGGGGGTGAGGGAGTCTCTTCTATGCAGTGATATAATTAGGTAGAATATAACAGTTATTCTTACCTCAGCAATGTATATATCACCAACAGAGAGCTTCACTCGTCCCACGTCTCGGACCGGTCGAGCACCCTTGGGTAGATTAACTCAAGGTCCCTGTTCGAGGCGCCAGCTGTCGTCACTGAATTTTGGGTCTTCTATCCTTTGGATTACGAGCTCGGAGAGAATGAAGACACAGGACAGGATGTTTGTGTCTAAACATACTCTAAAAACTTTATTACAAAACACAGGGCTAATATACACCCTAAAGGCAGGAAACGGATTTGCCATATATGGTTCGATTATACAGTTTAGCTGAACAAGTAAAAAAAAACAGTTTCTGTATGCTTTAAAATATTTAATTAGACTTATCTAGTTAGCAAGGTCATTTCATCTTTCTGCAAGAACACATTATTACTACAAGAAGAAACATCTGGCCAGGGAGAATCACGTTATCTTTTTAGCAAGGACACGCTATTGATACAAGAAGGCCTCCATTAGTTAATAAATTTGATTTCCATTGATGATTTTTATGTGATTTTGTTGTCAGCACATTCAGCTTTGTACAGAACAAAGTATTCAATGAGAATATTTCATTCATTCAGATCTAGGATGTGTTATTTGAGTGTTCCCTTTATTTTTTTGAGCAGTGTATGTATATGTGTGTGTATATATATAATTTTTTTCAATACATATTTCACTTTGGAGCTGACATAAGTCATGGACATGGGCTCTGTATCATGATATGTCTCCAATTTAGCAAATCTAGATCATGAAAGTAACTCTGTGACCTGCCATGTTGTCACCCTGAGTAATATGCTATAGGTATCATTACTGAGTCATATAGTGATGAAGTGATTGACAGTTGCTCCTGCTTTCTATCGAGCGTCTCTCCTGCTCTCTCTCTCGAGCGTCTCTCCTGCTCTCTCTCTCGAGCATCTCTCCTGCTCTCTCTCGAGCGTCTCTCCTGCTCTCTCTCTCTAGCTTCTCTCCTGCTCTTTCTCTCGAGCATCTCTCCTGCTCTCTCTCTCTCGAGCGTCTCTCCTGCTCTCTCTCTCGAGCGTCTCTCCTGCTCTCTCTCTCGAGCGTCTCTCCTGCTCTCTCTCTCGAGCGTCTCTCCTGCTCTCTCTCTCTCGAGCGTCTCTCCTGCTCTCTCTCGAGCGTCTCTCCTGCTCTCTCTCTCGAGCGTCTCTCCTGCTCTCTCTCTCGAGCGTCTCTCCTGCTCTCTCTCGAGCGTCTCTCCTGCTCTCTCTCTCGAGCTTCTCTCCTGCTCTCTCTCTCGAGCTTCTCTCCTGCTCTTTCTCTCGAGCGTCTCTCTCTCTCTTGCATCTCTCCTGCTCTCTCTCTCTCGAGCGTCTCTCCTGCTCTCTCTCTCGAGCGTCTCTCCTGCTCTCTCTCGAGCGCCTCTCCTGCTCTCTCTCGAGCGTCTCTCCTGCTCTCTCTCTCGAGCTTCTCTCCTGCTCAATCTCTCGAGCGTCTCTCTCTCTGTCGAGCGTCTTTCCTGCTCTCTCTCTCTTGAGCGTCTCTCCTGCTCTCTCTCTCTCGAGCGTCTCTCTCTCTCTAGCGTCTCTCCTGCTCTCTCTCTCTCGAGCATCTCTCCTGCTCTCTCTCTCTCGAGCATCTCTCCTGCTCTCTCTCTCTCGAGCGTCTCTCCTGCTCTCTCTCTCGAGCGTCTCTCCTGCTCTCTCTCTCTCTCGAGCGTCTCTTCTGCTCTCTCTCTCTCTCGAGCGTCTCTCCTGCTCTCTCTCTCTCTCGAGCGTCTCTCCTGCTCTCTCTCTCGAGCGTCTTTCCTGCTCTCTCTCTCGAACGTCTCTCCTGCTCTCTCTCTCTCGAGCGTCTCTCCTGCTCTCTCTCTCTCGAGCGTCTCTCCTGCTCTCTCTCTCGAGCGTCTCTCCTGCTCTCTCTCTCGAGCGTCTTTCCTGCTCTCTCTCTCGAACGTTTCTCCTGCTCTCTCTCTCGAGCGTCTCTCCTGCTCTCTCTCTCTCGAGCGTCTCTCCTGCTCTCTCTCTCTCGAGCGTCTCTCCTGCTCTCTCTCTCTCGAGCGTCTCTCCTGCTCTCTCTCTCTCTCAAGCGTCTCTCCTGCTCTCTCTCTCTCGAGCGTCTCTCCTGCTCTCTCTCTCTCGAGCGTCTCTCCTGCTCTCTCTCTCGAGCGTCTCTCCTGCTCTCTCTCTCGAGTGTCTCTCCTGCTCTCTCTCGAGCGTCTCTCCTGCTCTCTCTCTCTCGAGTGTCTTTCTAGCGTCTCTCCTGCTCTCTCTCGAGCGTCTCTCCTGCTCTCTCTCTCTCGAGCGTCTCTCCTGCTCTCTCTCTCTCGAGCGTCTCTCCTGCTCTCTCTCTCTAGCGTCTCTCCTGCTCTCTCTCGAGCGTCTCTCCTGCTCTCTCTCTCGAGCGTCTCTCCTGCTCTCTCTCTCGAGCGTCTCTCCTGATCTTGAGCGTCTCTCCTGCTCTTTCTCTCTCTCTCGAGCGTCTCTCCTGCTCTCTCTCTCTCGAGCGTCTTTCTAGCGTCTCTCCTGCTCTCTCTCTCGAGCGTCTCTCCTGCTCTCTCTCTCTCTCGAGCGTCTCTCCTGCTCTCTCTCTCGAGCGTCTCTCCTGCTCTCTCTCTTGAGCGTCTCTCCTGCTCTCTCTCTCTCGAGCGTCTCTCCTGATCTCGAGCATCTCTCCTGCTCTCTCTCTCTCTCGAGCGTATATATTATATATATACACACACTGCTCAAAAAATAAAGGGAACACTTAAACATCACAACTCCAAGTCAATAACACTTCTGTGAAATCTACCTGTCCAGTTATGAAGCAACACGGATTGTGAATCAATTTCTCCTGCTGTTGTGCAAATGGAGCAGACAACTGGTAGAAATGATAGGCAATTAGCCAGATACCCCCTATAAAGGAGTGGTTCTGCAGGTGGTGACCACAGACCATTTCTCTGTTCTCATTCTTTTTGGCTGATGTTTTGGTCACTTTTTCATTTTGCCATTGCTCTCACCCCTAGAGGTACATTAGCATTAGGCAGTGTCTACAGTACAACCCACAGAAGTTGCTCAGGTAGTGCCGTTCATCCAGGATGGCACATCAGTGCGAGCTGTGGCAAGAAGTGTAGCTGTGTCTGTCAGCACAGTGTCCAGAGCATGGAGCAGATACCAGGAGATGTGCAGGGAGCCATAGGAGGGCAACAACCCAGCAACAGGACCGTTACCTCCTCCTTTGTGCAAGGAGGAACAGGAGGAGCACTGCCAGAGCCCTGCAAAATGATCTCCAGCTGGCCACAAATGTGCATATGTCTGCACAAACGGTTAGAAACCGACTCCATGAGGGTGGTATGAGGGCCCGATGTCCACAGATGGGGGTTGTGCTCACAGCCCAACACCGAGCAGGACGCTTGACATTTGCCACAGAACACCAGGATTGGCAAAGTCGCCACTGGTGCCCTCTGCTCTTGACAGATGAAAGCTCAGTATTGTGTGTGGCCTCCACGTGCCTGTATGACCTCCCTACAACGCCTGGGCATGCTCCTGATGAGGTTGCGGATGGTCTCCTGTGGGATCTCCTCCCAGACCTAGACTAAAGCATCAGCCAACTCCTGAACAGTCAGTGGTGCAACGCGACGTTGGTGGATGTGACTCGCCCCCTGGGCCGTGGGGTACTCGGATCCGTGCAGTAGGGGAACGATGGGAGTAGTAGTGGCAACCCGGTTTCGTGGCTCAGGGTGGTCAGGCCAGTGGTAGTCCGTTATGTGCTGATGTTTATGTCCGACTACGCCACCCGTGGATTTGCGGTTATTAGGAACCGCCGCTGCATGCCGACCGCTGGGGCTGATGAGGTGTGCAGCTAGGGTAGTGTGACCCCCCACGGGAAGAGTGCGGCCCCAGGGCAGTATAGTGGATGGTGGGAGTGATGGTGGTGAGAGTCCCAGTGCTGATAGTGCTGGAGAAGCAAGGAGCACACAGACAACAGGTTGCAGTCCAGGGTCTTTACTAGAACAGGTAAATTGACCCATAAACAGTCCCGGCTAGGAGGGGGACCTGGATGTCTGAGAGCAACGGGGAAATTGGCCCTGGTCAGGGTGAGGGTGTAGGCCTACCGTGCTTTCTGCGCTCCTTCTGGCTATCTCCTCCTGATAGGGTAACAGCCCACGTTTCCAAGCTTTCCGTGTATTCTCGCCTGTATGGCCTGCGACGTGGGTTCCTTTCTGCTCCCAGCCTTGTACGGCTTTACTGGTACCTTCTGTTGTGGCAGGGCCTCCAGGCTTCTTAGGCCAAGGAATATACAGTCCCCTGCGGACTGGTTCTCTGCTGGGGGATGTGGAATCCTCTCAGCCTCAGACACCAAAGTCTGGTAAATTAAGTCCTCTTTCTGCCAAGACAGGCTCTCTTCGCCTCTTGTCTCTGGCTTGTGGCTCTCCTCCTGCCACACTTCCTCTTAGGTGCAGTGCAACTGTCTGTCCCTGTTCTGCTCTGGGACAAGTCTCAATGCTGAGACAGGCCATCCAGTTCTCTCTAACCCTGCCCCCAGCACCAGCTTTTATAGGGGCAGCCTGCTCCCCCTACTGGCCTGAGACAGGAGGCATTGCATGCTAATGTTCCCCTGACTAGAGAACCTCCCCCTTGCTCTCAGACACAGCTTTAATACATTTTGTGGCATCCAGGCCAGGGTGACACATTCCCCCCTAGTGAAATTTAGTACTCCGGGACTAAACAATAAACAAAGACAATAAAACATTAATAGACATTAATAGACAGACGACGCACAAATTGAGTTCTTAAGGTCACAGTGTGGCCTGTGACCGGGTGTCCATATCACCAATACAACGGGGAGCCTTAACCAGGTGGGGGTCTGTCCTACCCCAATTCCTTCACAGTCCTTGGTTAGGCTCCGAACGCAGTCCATACCAGGTCCCGGTTATAAAAAGTCCATAACCTGTGAGTCCTTACAGTAACTGCAAGAAACTGAAACACGGAATTACCAAACATGCATGTAACTTTGCAAACAATTCAACATTTGGCAACAAGGTTATTTACAATTTTAGTGCGCTCTATATTCTCCAGCGAGCGGGTATCAGCCCCTTTGTGCTCCTGGTTGACCTACGTAGCCCACTGTCTGGTGGTGGACCAACCTGGCTTTCCCCACTAGCGTTAGGGGTACAGCTACCAGCTGGGTGTACAGGTAGGGAAGGCAGCTGTCTGCGGGTCCTTTGGCTTACCGCAGGCATGGCAGGCTCACTGTCAGCAGAGGGTTGACTCTCCTGGGCTGCTGGTACAGGCTCTTCTGCCTCTGGAACCGCTTGCTCCTCTTCACCTTCCGGCTCTGGTGTTGGTTGTTGCTGTGCCGGTTGCAGGAAATGCAGGACGGGTACCACTATGGCATCATTTATGCGAGTCCAGGACTGAGGGAACTCTCCGAGAACGGTGCTGATCATTTCTTCCTTGTCCTCTGCGGGTTCAAGGTCACTCTGATCCTCTTCTGCACTACGGAGTTGCTCGGGGCATCTTTTGAGATGGTCTCTGGAGACGGTACTAGTGGTTTCTCCTCCGTCCTTGGTGATCACGCACACCTTCGGGTTGTCGTGATCAGACTGCAGTACGGTGTAGGGTTCCCTTTCCCACTGGTCGTCCAACTTGTGAAGCCTTCTTTTTCGCTTTAGGACTTGCTCACCAGGTTCTAGGGGACCAGCAGGGGCGTGTTGGTTGAAGAGTTTTTCTTGCCTCTCTCTCACCTGGGCCAGGCTCTTCTCCACAGTCTACTGCACCTTCTTGTACTGCAGTTGCCTTTCCGTATCCCAGTCCGCATCCGGGGAGGTGTCCTCAGGCGTTAGGACTCCCATCTCCAGGTCTATAGGCAGCTTACCCGGTCTGGGTCGCATCAGGTAAGCCGGGGTGCAGTTGGTAGCATTCACCGGGATATGATTGTATAAGTCTATCAGGTCCGGCAGTTTTTCTGGCCACAGGCTGCGCTCCTCCAGGGGCAACGTCTTCAGGAGATCAATGACTATATTGTTCATCTTCTCACACATCCCGTTGGTTTGTGGGTGGTAAGGCGTTGTCCGAATCTTCTTACAGCCATAGAGGTTGCCGAACTCCTGGAAGATTTCAGCCTCGAACGCTGGACCCTGGTCTGTCAGGACCTGTTCCGGATACCTGTGTGGACGGCAGAAATATTGCTGGAAGGCTCTGGCCGCTGTTTGGGCTGTCAATTCTTTTACTGGGACCACCACTAGAGAACGGGAATAGTGGTCCACGATTGTCAGGGCATAGATGTATCCTGACCGGCTGGGAGCCAATTTGACATGGTCCAGAGCTACCAGCTCAAGAGGCTGCGTGGTGACGATGGGCCTCAAGGGTGTCTTCTGGCTGGTGCGGTCCTTCCTCCTTAGGTGACAAGGGCCACAGTCTCTGCACCATTTTTCTACAGCTCCTCTCATGCCGACCCAAAAGAACCTTCCTCTTAGTAGGAACTCCAGTTTCTTCCAACCGAACTGATGTGTCCCGCTCTGTCATGGTAAGCCCCCAGGACCATAGCTGCATCCCGCCTTGGGACCACGACTTGCCAGGTCAGCTCGTGCGTCCGGTGGTTGACAATCCTTCTGCACAACTTGCCTTCGTAGAGGAACAGCTTGCTCTTCTCTTTCCATAGCTGCTTGGCTTCCTCTGGAGCATCCGGATCTATGCGGGCATCTTCCTGGGTCAGCAGATCTTTCACCAGGCGGATGGCAGGGTCACTATCTTGGGTCTCGGCCCAGCTGTGTTGAGGTAGGGGATTTATCATCACGGTTGTTAGATCCTCCTCCTTCACGCGGTGGGAGTATTGAGCAGCTCCATACCGGTGAAACGCGGGGAGTTCTACCTCCTCCAGCTCTTCTGGGTCTTCGTCACCTTCAGATAAGTGAGGCATTCTCGATAGGGCGTCAGCGTTGGCATTGGTTTTGCCGGCCCGGTACTTGATCAGTCATAGTTGGAGAGACGGGCCATCCACCGCTGTTCTAGGGCACCCAGTCTTGCATTGTCCAGGTGTGTCAACGGGTTGTTGTCCGTGTACACGGTGAACTTTGCGGAGGCCAGGTAATGCTTGAAGCGTTCCGTCACGGCCCACACCACCGCCAAGAATTCTAGCTTGAAGGAGCTGTAATTCTCCGGATTCCTCTTGGTGGGTCTCAGCTTCCGGCTGGCGTACGCGATCACCCTTTCTCTGCCCTGTTGGTTTTGGAACAGTACGGCTCCCAGTCCCACATTACTGGCATCTGTGTGGAGAATGAAAGGCTGGCCATAATCAGGGTAGGCCAGGATCTCGTCCCCTGTGAGGGCCATCTTTAGCTGGCTGAAGGACTCCTCTTCCGGTTTATCCCACTTGAAGGGCGGCTTTTGGCTCCTGGACTTAGACTGTCCGATCAGGAGGTCCTGCATAGGAGCTGCCATCTTAGTGAACCCGGGGATGAACCTTCGGTAGTAGCCTACCAACCCGAGAAACTGTCTCACCTCTTTGATGTTCGAGGGGCTTGGCCAGCTCTTGATTGCCGTGACCTTGTCAGGGTCGGGGGCCACTCCTTCCGCGCTTACCACGTGCCCTAGGTACTGGTCCTTTGGTTTCAGCAGGTGACACTTCGATGGTTTCACCTTCAGGCCATAGCCTGCCAGGGCTTCGAACACCTCGGCCAGGTGCTTTAGGTGGTCCTCGTAGGTCTTCGAATAGACGATCACGTCGTCCAGGTAAAGGAGGACCGTCTCGAAGTTTCGGTGCCCTAGACATCATTCCATCAGCCTCTGGAAGGTCCCTGGTGCGTTGCAGAGCCCGAAGGGCATACAGTTGAACTCACTCAGTCCCATCGGGGTGGTGAAGGCAGTCTTCTCCTTGTCAGCCTCTGCCACAGGAACCTGCCAGTACCCGCTAGTAAGGTCCAAAGTAGAAAAGAAGTTAGCAGATTTTAGTGCGGCTAAAGACTCCTCTATTCTAGGCAGCGGATATGCGTCTTTGTGGGTGATACGGTTGATTTGTCTATAGTCCACGCACATTCTCATGGTGCCGTCTTTCTTTTTGACCAGAACCAAGGGGGCTGCCCAGGGGCTACAGCTGTCTCTAATAACCCCAGCTTCTTTCATCTCTCTTAGCATGCCCTTTGCATTCTGATAATGTGCAGGGGGTACAGGTCTGTGCCTCTCTTTTATTGGTGGGTGGCTCCCTGTGGGGATGTGGTGTTCTATCCCTTTTACTCTGCCGAAGTCTAGCGGGTGCTTACTAAAGACTCTCTCGTACTCCTGTACCACCCGGTAGACTCCTTGTTTTTGGTGCAGGGGAGTGGAGTCAGCACCCACATGGAGTTTCTGGCACCAGTCCTCCTTTTGTTTCTGGGAGCCATTACCCTCCGCCTGAGGAGATGGAGGCAAGGGTTCCACGGCCCTGATAGCTTTGTGTTCGACAACAAACAGTTTGGCGAGTGTAGCGTACCTGGGTAAGTGTACTTCCCTCTCCCCAATGTTGAGGATGCGGACGGGCACCCTCCCATGACGGACATCAACCACCCCCCGGGCTGTCAAAATGGTGGGCCTGCTGTCTGAGTACATGGGTTCTACCATGGCTTGGTAGTCTCTACCTCTCAACCCGATTGCAGTCCGACACCAGATCATCATTTCACTTTTGGGAGGCATGGAAATGGGGAATGGGTCACTCAGTCTTACGCTACCGATCTCACCACCAGACAGTTCTACCTGCTGCCGTCTCATCAGGGCTTTTATCTCCTTGTTGAGGACTCTCTGTTGGCTGGAACTAGCATTCACCGCCACCTGTTGTAGAATTACAATTACCTCTGAAAGACAATTTTCAATTACGTTAGTACCCACAGTTATTTTAGGGTGACTTTCACGACGGTCAATGTCCACAATAATCACCCCCTGTGCCGGCAGTTCAACTTTACCAATTTTAATGGTCATCTCCTTGAACCCCATCTGCGGCACGGGTAAGCCATTACTGGCGATGATGCTCAAGTTATAGTCTGGATACCGTGTGATATCAGCATCAGTCCAATACTGCTTAAAAAGTACATAAGGGATAGTGGTTACTTGTGACCTATTATCCAGCAAGGCGCTCATGGGGATACCGTCCAGCACCACGGGTAAAACCGGGCGCCCCCCAACGTACTTATTACGCCAATTGTAAGGGCCTGGTGATCTTATGCCTGGGGGTTGGCCCTTTGCCCCAGGTTGGACCCTTTTAAATTACAGTACCTGGAAATGTGTCCGGGCTGGTTGCATCGACGGCAAATGGGCTGTCCATCCTCTGCGTAGCGGTCTGTGGGCCTCCCTCGGAACGACGGGATCCTCCTCTGTCGACGCCACGGGACATCCTCCGGACTTGAAGCCAGCTCGATGGGTCTTGACGGGTCCACTTAAAACGCCTGGACGGTCCTGGTCAACGCCGCGACGCTCCTGGTCAGCTCCTGGACTTGGTGGTGCAGGTCTTTCGACGGGGCTTGGTTCAGGGCCTGTGCATCAGCCCCCACGGGATCCATAGAGGAGGGCGCCGCCTCCTGGTGGTTGGTGAGAGCAGGGCGCCGGGGGTTTATAGCGCCACTGGTTGCAGATTCACGGAGCACCCTTATGGCCCTGTCCTTAAATTGGGCAAAGGTTAGGTCGGGGTTCTGAAAGAACATGAGACGCAGTTGGGCCCTGTGGGCGCTAGACAGCAGACCTTCTATGAATTGTTCTGTTAGCAGCTTATCCGTTTCCTGCACACTGCCAGGGTCAGTTTGTTGAATAGCCCTCAAGGCTTCCTGCAGATTTAGGGCATAGTCTCTGATGCTGTCCTGTGCCCGCTGCTTACATCCATAGAACCTCATTTTAATCTCAGCGGAGGTACGTGTGTCAAAGGTACCCCGCAGCCGGGCCAGAATACCCTTCACAGTCCTTTTATCCTCAGTGGGCCATGATTTTACCTCCCTTTGGGCTGCGCCAGTTAACTGCCCTGTCAATATGCTGACCTTCTGTTCCTCTGTCAGGGGGTAAACGTGGAACAAACTGTATAGCCTTTCCTTGAAGTCAGTTAGGGCATGGGGCTCCCCTGAGTATTTGGGCAGCCAGGCCGCTCCAGGGATGTAGGGCAGGGAAAAGGGCATCACCGCTGCTGCAGCTGCGTTGGTGGTAGTGGGCGCCTCTGTGTCCGACATCTTCCTCCCCCCTAGTTAAGCGTGGCCTACCTTCCGACGATCCTCTTCTGTAGGCCGCGGCTCCGCTGCTGCTGCTCTGGACGAGGACCTTGCCTCGCGTCCTGATGACGTCAGCGTCGCTCTCTCTCCCTTCCAGGACCTTGCGCAGCGTCGGTGCGTGGGGCGGAGCTTCGGATCTCGCGCGGTTTTGAAGTCCACGCCCCTCTTCTTCCCGCGCGGTGTCCTGAAGATGGCGTCCGATGGCGAGAAACAGCTGCGGATGGCGGGAAGACGGCAGAAGACGGCGGGAAACAGTCCAAGATGGCGTCTGATGGCGGGAATCGGCTCCGGATGGCGGGAAACGACTCCGGACGGCGGGAAACTTCGCCACAGGTAAGTTACAAAAGTCTTTTTCAGGCACGCAGTACCCGGTGGTTGCGGGCATGAAATCCTGCCGACTACGCCAAAGCTGACTCGCCCCTTGGGCCGTGGGGCACTCGGATCCGGGCACTCTGGGAACGATGGGAGTAGTAGTGGCAACCCGGTTCCGTGGCTCAGGGTGGTCAGGCCAGTGGTAGTCCGTTATGTGCTATTGATTATGTCCGACTACGCCACCCGTGGATTGCGGTTATTAGGAACCGCCGCTGCATGCCGACCGCTGGGGCTGATGAGGTGTGCAGCTAGGGTAGTGTGACTCCCCACGGGAAGAGTGCGGCCCCAGGGCAGTATAGTGGATGGTGGGAGTGATGGTGGTGAGAGTCCCAGTGCTGATAGTGCTGGAGAAGCAAGGAGCACACAGACAACAGGTTGCAGTCCAGGGTCTTTACTAGAACAGGTAAATTGACCCATAAACAGTCCCGGCTAGGAGGGGGACCTGGATGTCTGAGAGCAACGGGGAAATTGGCCCTGGTCAGGGTAAGGGTGTAGGCCTACCGTGCTTTCTGCGCTCCTTCTGGCTATCTCCTCCTGATAGGGTAACAGCCCACGTTTCCAAGCTTTCTGTGTATTCTCGCCTGTATGGCCTGCGACGTGGGTTCCTTTCTGCTCCCAGCCTTGTACGGCTTTACTGGTCCCTTCTGTTGTGGCAGGGCCTCCAGGCTTCTTAGGCCAAGGAATATACAGTCCCCTGCGGACTGGTTCTCTGCTGGGGGATGTGGAATCCTCTCAGCCTCAGACACCAAAGTCTGGTAAATTAAGTCCTCTTTCTGCCAAGACAGGCTCTCTTCGCCTCTTGTCTCTGGCTTGTGGCTCTCCTCCTGCCACACTTCCTCTTAGGTGCAGTGCAACTGTCTGTCCCTGTTCTGCTCTGGGACAAGTCTCAATGCTGAGACAGGCCATCCAGTTCTCTCTAACCCTGCCCCCAGCACCAGTTTTTATAGGGGCAGCCTGCTCCCCCTACTGGCCTGAGACAGGAGGCATTGCATGCTAATGTTCCCCTGACTAGAGAACCTCCCCCTTGCTCTCAGACACAGCTTTAATACATTTTGTGGCATCCAGGCCAGGGTGACACAGATGGAGCGAGACATGATGTCCCAGATGTGCTCAATCGGATTCAGGTCTGGGGAACAGGCGGGCCAGTCCATAACTTCAATGCCTTCACCTTGCAGAAACTGCTGACACACTCCAGCCACATGAGGTCTGGCAATGTCCTGCATACTGCATAAGGGGCATAATGGGGGCATTACACTGTGTGGGGGCATAATACATACTACATAAGGGGCATAATGGGGGCATTAAACTTTTTGGGGCATCATACATACTGCATAAGGGGCATAATGGGGGCAATACACTGTGTGGGGGCATCATACATACTGCATAAGGGGCATAATGGGGGCATTACACTGTGTGAGGGGCATCATACATACTGCATAAGGGGCATAATGGGGGCATCATACATCCTGCATAAGGGGCATAATGGGGGCATTACATTGTGTGGTAGCATCATACATCTTGTATAAGGGGCATAATGGGGGCATTACACTGTGTGGGAGCATCATACATACTGCATGAGGGGCATAATGGTGGCATACACTGTGTGGTGCATCATACATACTGTATAAGGGGCATAATGGGGGCATTACACTGTGTGGGGCATCATATATACTGTATAAGGGGCATAATGGGGCATTACACTGTGTGGGGGCATCATACATACTGCATAAGGGGCATAATGGGGGCATTACACTGTGGGGGCATCATACATACTGCATAAGGAGCATAATGGGGGCATTACACTGTGTGGGGGCATCATGTATACTGCATAAGGGGCATAATGGGGGCATTACACTGTGTGGGGGCATCATACATCCTGCATAAGGGGCATAATGGGGGCATTACACTGTGTGGGGGGCATCATACATCCTGCATAAGGGGCATAACACTGTGTGGGGGCATCATACATCCTGCATAAGGGGCATAATGGGGGCATTACACTGTGTGGGGGGCATCATACATACTGCATAAGGGGCATAATGGGGGCATTACACTGTGTGGGGGCATCATACATCCTGCATAAGGGGCATAATGGGGGCATTACACTGTGTGGGGGCATCATGCATCCTGCATAAGGGGCATAATGGGGGCATTACACTGTGTGGGGGCATCATACATACTGCATAAGGGGTATAATGGGGGCATTACACTGTGGGGGGCATCATGCATCCTACATAAGGGGCATAATGGGGGCATTACACTGTGTGGGGGCATCATACATACTGCATAAGGGGTATAATGGGGGCATTACACTGTGGGGGGCATCATGCATCCTACATAAGGGGCATAATGGGGGCATTACACTGTGTGGGGGCATCATACATTCTGTATAAGGGGCATAATGGGGGCATTACACTGTGGGGCCAGTAAAGGGGCCCTTTACTATGAGAACAATACGTTTCCTCCCTTCCTGTCTCCATAGTTGGGTCGTATGTATCTATTACAGGAAACAGAACAAAAACCTTATGATTCTTATAAAGGGGCAACACAAGACCCCAAAAGAGTCTCTGTGCTCAAGGGGTTAATGCCCCCTGCGCCCAGTAATGGGGGATCCCCACATACCTCCACCTGCAGAGCCGCCACCACATATATGGCTGCTCTGTGCGCACAGGAGCTGTGATGAGGTCACAGGAGGGGAAGAGTCAGGGGTCACATGATCAGGGGCCTCAGTGGATGCAGGACTCTGCTGTGCTGGTTGTCATAGTGCTGGATGAGCTGAAGTTTATGTGTGGGGTCAGGAGTAGTGTTGAGCGATACCTTCCGATATCAGGAAATATCGTATCAGATTGGATAGGACCGATACCCAAAAGTATCGGATATCGCCGATTCCGATACCGGAAACCAATGCAAGTCAATGGGACACTAATATCGGAAAGCCATCCCAGCGTGAGAGAATTCAACTGATTGTTTAAAAGCCGGCGGGCGGTAAAAAGCCGCCGGCTTTTAAACAATCACACAGCCCCATACTGCTTCCCCGCAGCCTCCCACCCCGATTATGCGCTCCCCCCGCCACCTCCCATCCCGATCGTAAGTTAGGACCGGGCGGGGAGCGCAGCACCAAGGAGCAGGGAGCGAAGGACCCGGGCGGGGAAGCCGGCAGTGAAAAGACTACACCGCCGGCTTTCCCGTTCTGTGCTGCGCTCTCCCGCCGGTTATTTCAAATGAACAGCTGAGGTATCAGGTGATGCTGATCAGCTGTTCATTTGAAGTAGCCGCGGTGCCCTCAGAGGGTTCATGTGAGTTCATGCTTCACTGCATGAACTCACATGAACTTTCCCACGGCCGCACAGGTCAGCCTCACCTCCCAGACCATCAGACCCATCATGATTGGTGTGTGCGCAGGTGTCTGTGCGATGTGTGCGGGTGTGTGCGCGATGTCTGCGGGTGTCTGCGTGCAGGCAGACATAGGCTAATGTGACACTACTACTCCCATCGGCCTATGTCTGTCCCCCGTCCACTTGTGCCAGCAGGATCAGCTCGATGGGAGCAGTAGCTATTTAAACTGCCCCATATGTTATTTTTGCCCCTATACATCTTTTATGTTTTTAGGCCCCCCATATATTTTTTTTGTTTTTGGTCCCCAATAAATTTTAAATACATTTTTCATTGGTGGCCAGTGGTTACCTAAAATAAATTAGTTCATACATTACCTGTCCCCGCCGATCGCCACCTAAAATAAAGTAAAAAATAAAAAACTACACCTATACTCACCTAGACACCTAATTCCCCGAAGCCATCGATCTCCTGTAATAAAATATAAAATAATAAACCACAACCTTATCCTTACCCCTCCGTAGTAGTCCACGAGTGTCCCACGAAGATCTCCAGTTTAGAGCAGCCACATAAAATGTGACCGCTCTAAACCACTGCCGCCGCTAGAATGACGGGGCCGTAAAGCAGCCCCATCATTGCATAAACCGGTGTCTAGGTGAGTATAGGTGTAGTTTTTTATTTTTTACTTTATTTTAGGTGGCGATCAGGTAATGTATGAACTAATTTATTTTAGGTAACCACTGGCAACCAATGAAAAATGTATTTAAAATTTATTGGGGACCAAAAACAGAAAAAATATATGGGGGGCCTAAAAACATAAAAGATGTATAGGGGCAAAAATAACATATGGGGCAGTTTAAATAGCGGGATCAGGCTGATGGGAACTACTGCTCCCATCGAGCTGATCCTGCTGGCACGAGTGGACGGGGGACAGACATAGGCCGATGTGAGTAGTAGTGTCACATCGGCCTATGTCTGCCTGCACGCAGACACCCGCAGACATCGCGCACACACCCGCACACATCGCACAGACACCCGCGCACACTCCAATCATGATGGGTCTGATGGTATGGGAGGTGAGGCTGACCTGTGCGGCCGTGGGAAAGTTCATGTGAGTTCATGCAGTGAAGCATGAACTCACATGAACCCTCTGAGGGCACCGCAGCTACTTCAAATGAACAGCTGATCAGCATCACCTGATACCTCAGCTGTTCATTTGAAATAACCGGCGGGAGAGCGCAGCACAAAACGGGAAAGCCGGCGGTGAAGTCTTTTCCCTGCCGGCTTCCCCGCCTGGGTCCTTCGCTCCCTGCTCCTTGGTGCTGCGCTCCCCGCCCGGTCCTAACTTACGATCGGGATGTGAGGTGGCGGGGGGAGCGCAGGATTGGGGTGGGAGGCTGCGGGGAAGCAGTATGGGGCTGTGTGATTGTTTAAAAGCCGGCGGCTTTTTACCGCCCGCCGGCTTTTAAACAATCAGGAGAATTCTCTCACGCTGGGATGGCATTCCGATATTAGCGTCCCATTGACTTGCATTGGTTTCCGGTATCGGAATCGGCGATATCCGATACTTTTTGGGTATCGGTCCGATCCAATCCGATCCGATATTTCCCGATATCGGAAGGTATCGCTCAACATTAAGTAATACATAAGAATAATATGTACTATGTCTGACCACTACAAACACTCATCTGAACTGGTCCAAGTGCTGTCAGGTTTTTTCACGGGCAGCACTTAGACAATACGGTCATGTGAATATAGGCTTATGATGCATCTGGTAATAAACATGTTAAGGATGGGCCGCTACTCATGGGCCACTGCTGTGTGCTTGCCCCCCAGGCTAAAATGTGCCAGCCAGCCCCTGCTGCACCGGGTGCCAGAAAACCTAGATACACCTTTGGAATAGGTATCCTGCAAAGTAAGGATGGGGTTTGGTGTTTTTAAATGATTTTATTGACTCTGTGCATTTATATTTTGTATCAATAATATGATATGGTTATATATATCTTCTGGATATCAGGAGGGCTTATCCCTGTGCCTTGACTCTCTCCTTCTCCTTCGATGTCCTGTATAGGCCAAAAAAAACTACGCGTTTCGAGGACTCACAGTTCCTCTTCGTCAGCTTCTCGCTGGTAGTCAAACTGGTAACCTAATAAAGTCCAAACGCCCCCCACAAAGATAATACAACCAAAGAAATGGAGGAAGATCCAATACTAACAAGACGGTGCAAAAGGACATATGGAGGTGCAATAGAACTAAGATAGAATTCCAATAAGAATAGACTGTGTGTGAAAAAAATAATAATAAAAAAGACTTTGTTCAAACTTTCACAATTAGTTAAAAATGAATAAAAATTATATACTTATATTTCTGATGGCTATAAAAAACAGTCTGTTAATCAGTGTATATTACCAGGATAGTATAAATTCGGCACTTAGTACCATCCAGAGATAAAAAGGAAAAAATGAAGGAGAAAAATAAAAACATTATATAGTATCTCCAATAGGGGTATCAATGTATAGAAACAAATACATATATAAAATAGGTGGATTCAAAGGAATATATCCAAAAGACATATTATATTGATAAAATATAAGGAGGTTCATAAAAGTGCAATGTAAATGTTCAATTGGTACTGGGATAAAAAATACATACAGTATATACCGCTGCGAGTTGAAGGCATACAGCTGACTCTCGTGATTAAGGCCCTTCAGAGCCAAGCTATTTAATGTGAAGATCCATTTGGATTCCATCCGCGACATTAATCTCAGGTAATCACCTCCCCTCCATTTTCTGGGGACTAATCGGATCCCACAAAACTTAGTGTCCTTATAAGATTGGTTGTGGAACTTCCGGTAGTGCCGGGACAGTGGATGCCCTTCAAAACCTTCATTCATGTTGATAAAGTGTTCCTTCAGCCTTTTGATAACTTGTGCTTTGTACAGACATCTCCTCTTGCCAAGGCATAAAAAGGGCGTGGCTTGGGGTGTGGATAGGGGCGTGGCCAGACTACGCGTGCCGCATGGTTTCGCCCTCTTTCTAGTCCTCATAGGTTGGCGGTATGCTTGTACTGAGCAGATCTGGGATATCAGTGATTAGGTCCCATATTGTGCACTGTAAGGTCTGGAAAAGCTCCTTCTATCCGTCTCTGTAGCACCAGAGGAAGAACAGAGGGGAAAAGACAGGATTTTCTACATGTCGCGTTATGTAGATGTTCTGCAGATTTATCACAACCGTCCACAAGAAGAAACTGCCATCACAGAGCCGCCTTTAGCTGTTGGAAAAGTTTAAACTTAGTTTTGAATAGTTGCTATAGCCAACAAGGACTTTCTATTTATGCTGGGTCACATGATGCTGGTGCTGGGTGATGTCATGTGACGGAATGTTGTGGGTGATGATGTCACAGAGGGCGTTGTGATGTCACCCTTGGGGTATATAAGGGGGCTCCATCCACCTGGAGCTCATATCTCATTGGCCATATCTTGGTGCTGAGATACCCCCTGGAGACAATGAGGATCGCCATATTGTTTCTGTGCTGTACCCTGTTCTACCCTGTGAATTACCATAGGCTGCCGGTGAGTACCTGTCTATTATTACATATGGAGGACGTTTAGAATCAGCTGCGGCAGGGGAAGGGGATGGGGAGGGGGGTCCTGTAAGAATTTACCTGCGGGAATAAGAGGTTATGGCAGGGAAAGGAGCTTAGGAAGTGACAGTCAGAGGGGATATAAGTGTGGGGTGACCCCTCTGACTCCCACATTCCTGCCTTGTCCTTGTAGTGATTAATGACTTTGGTGTTGTCCCTTATATATCACTTTGCAGTCACCAGTGATCGCTCCGCACTGTGATCCTAAACTACAGTCTCATTTACCTTTTTGCAAACGCCCAGAAGGGGAGGAGTGACATCACACCCATGTGAGCAGATCCCGCCCACTTTTACTGCAGTCGTAATGCGAGCTAGCTGTATTCTGTTTTCATGGAAATATCAGCAGCTGCTCCCCCTAGTGTTTACAAGATGAAAACATCAAAAGAGTTAAAATATTTTTTTCAGATTTTATACCATTAAAACCTTTTTAAATATATATGTGTATTTATATATAAATATAAATACTTTACAATTTTACAATTGTAAAAAAATTGCTGACACTTTCCCTTTAAAAGATCTAAAGACGTTCTGCTTCATGTGCCATTGTGACCAATCACAGCACAGATTATATTTTTTAAACTTTTCTTGAAAAACTGAAGCTGCTCCGTGATTGGAAATCATGTGGAAGGGTTCTCTTTAGACATTTAGTTAGGTCCAAAGTATCAGTGACATGATGGATAGAACTGTGCAATGATGTCACAGAGGGCTTTGTGATGTCACCCCTGGGTATATTAGAAGCCTCGGCCCATCTGCAGCTTGTATCTCATTGACCATACCTTGGTGCTGAGAGACCTCTGGAGATGATGAGTATCATCCTATCATTTCTGTGCTTTACCTTGCTCTACCCCCCACATTACAGTACACTGAGGGCGAGTATGTTCTCATCAATATGGAGGTCACAAGGATCAGCTAATGAGAATATCGCCTCTTGCAGGACTTCTCATACTGGACACTTGACCGTCCGTCATATGAAAGTCCAACTGTAAATAATATTCCATGGACCCTGGAGGTGAATCCCAAACTTCTTCCTGATCTTCTCAATGGGATATTTCTGAAAGTTGCTTGATAATGTATCCATCACTGTATAATAACAAGGGCTCTCTGTTTGACTGGATTGGGTATAAATATACAGGACTTTATTATGTTTTTTTTCTTTATTATAGGATGACCCACTACCCGTGGATCTCAGAAGAAGCACCTATCAAGCTTCCATCAATCTTCCTCTTTGGCTCTTCCGTGACGCAGTTTTTGTTGCGGTGATGACACTACTGACAATACTAGAGTATTTGGCCTTAAGTCTTGTCCTGAGCAAGTGGGCAATGTCTGAACCTGGTGAAACAATCAGAAAACTCCTGAGAACAAAACCATTCTGAAGGAACAAAGTGCTTGTAAGGAGCCGATTTGCATCCCTCAGATTCAGAAGCAAGACTCCAGGAGAACACCTGTCCTGCCCAATGGCAAATGTTCTACTCCATCCATGGCTCCTGCACCGCAGGATGCGAAAAAGGTTCCTAGTTGCAACTATAAAGTGGCGTTCAGTGATATTGTCTGGGTCAGAATGATCCCTCACAACAATATAGGAAGAAGAGCTCGAAGTTCAACGGAGCTTAAAGAGAGGTTACTGATTTTTCAGAGAAGCCAACAACCCAGAATTCCAGAGCCAAGAGCACCAGAACCTAGAACACCAGAACCTACCATGTCAGAACCTAGTATGTCAGAACCTAGAATGCCAGAGCCTGAAATGCCTACAACACCTCAACCCAAAATCAAGAGGAGAAGATGTTTCCTTAGATGTCTTAGAGGCGAGGAAGATTGAGAAGGCAACTGCTTGAACTTTCCCATTGCTCGTGTTTTCATCACAGGTTAGTCCTATACATGCTGTCTGATGGGCACCATCTTACTACATACAATGCAGCATTGCACCTGAAATCGCATGGATATTTTGTCACACACTTGCACTTTAGCACCTTATCATATGGCGCATATATCTATGAACGCTTTGCTAAGTATCACTGTCTAGTATGTGCTTCTGATGAACCTATTTTAGGAAAACGTGTCGAGGTTTGGCATACTATGTACTTGAGTTTGGCGTACTATGTGCTTGTTGGTAAATTCTATTGCCATCTATAATCTACTAGATATTATAATGTCTCTGGTGGGATGCCCCATGCCGAATTGTTGATAACTGACTATGAGCATTGTCCTCTATTTCTTATCTACTATGGTTACAGGTTGATGTGAAGAGAGCTGTGCCATTGGTAGCGATTTTTCTACTGATTTGTCAGTTATATTTATGTTAGTTTAGCAAATTTCTGCTTGTAGGGTCTAATGTTTTACCATAGTGTATGTTCTGTGAGCTAAATTGTCATACTTATGCACTAGATAGATTATAAATTGTGATGCTTATGTACAAGATAGATTATTAGTTTAATCGGTGATTTTTTAAATATTTTTTAGCATCAGGGGAGACTCAAGAATCGCATCTTACAGAAGACAAGAAGCCTAAATGCCGAAGGGTGATGACCTGTTGATGGCCCACAGCTGGAGGGTCATTACCTCTTGATGGCACAAAACTGGACAGAAGATAAAAACATTTGATGGCACACAGCCGGAGGGTGATGATCTATTGATGGCCATAGCCAGAGGGTCATTACCTGTTGATGGCACACAGCCGGAGGGTGATGACCTATTGATGACCATAGCCAGAGGGTCATTACCTGTTGATGGCACACAGCTGGAGGATGATGACCTATTGATGGCCATAGCCAGAGGGTCATTACCTGTTGATGGCACACAGCCGGACAGAGGATAATTACCTGTTGATGGCACACAGACGGATGGTCATTACCTGTTCATGGCGCACTGCCGGATGGTCATTACCTATTGATGGCACACAGCCGGAGGGTGATGACCAATTGATGGCCATAGCCAGAGGGTCATTACCTGTTGATGGTGCACTGCCGGATGGTCATTACCTGTTGATGGCACACAGCCGGATGGTCATTACCTGTTCATGGCACACTGCCGGATGGTCATTACCTGTTGATGGAACACAGCCGGAGGGTGATGACCTATTGATGGCCATAGCCAGAGGGTCATTACCTGTTGATGGCGCACTGCCGGATGGTCATTACCTGTTGATTGCACACAGCTGGAGGGTGATGACCAGTTGATGTCGGACTGCCGGATGGTCATTACCTGTTGATGGCACACAGCCGGACAGAGGATCATTACCTGTTGATGGCACAAAGCCGGTCAGAGGATAAGATCTTTTGATTGCATACACCGGGTCCCTCCCTGATAACAGGGAACCCTGGGGAATACTCGTCATCTTGATCCCCCACTGACTAAATACTTGCTCCACCTCAGCCTACACCATCATGGAGGACACTTCCACCTGTGTCCACTGTAAGGTTCGACTTTCTTTTATCATTTCAGCAGATTAATAAACATCATAAAGCTGTAAAACTATCGAGTAATTTATTATAAATTATTATAAAGAAATATAAAGTATAATAGATAGCTATAGAGGGCACAGAAGACGACTAACTATAGTAAGCATGGTATCGCCTGATATATACTGTATATTCTAGATGGCGCTATTACACTAAATACATCACAACCTCCAGGGTGATTATTACCGTACAATGTGAGATCACTAATAATGGCCACAGATTATGAGAAAATGACCAGCTCCATAGTCCTGGAGTTATTATAAATGTCTCTAGTGTGAGGCAGGGACTGGACGAGTGTTGGAGGGAGGTATATTCCCCCAGGACGTCCTTTATGTATCCATGCTGTAGAATCTGCCGTATACTTCTGTTCTAGCAGTCAGACATTTCACTCTGCAAATCACAGGCTCAACATTGTGTAAAACTACCACCGTATATAAGAGCACTCAGAATAAAAACTAGCGGCATGCCGTGCACTGCCCACGTCATGTGTACGGGATACAGGACCTGCAGGACCTGGTACGGCCATTATAGTTGATAGATTAATGATACCTGTGCAGATGAAGGGAAAAAAATATGTGCAACAGCAGGAGGAGAAAGTCTCAAAATGTAATTTGAAGAGTATAATAGAGAAATGGGAAACTTCTGGAGATGCAGATAAGTGGTACCAGGGCAAAACGTAAGTGCAGTCAGACAAGGGAAAAGTGCAAATGATCCAGCGTAAAGGTTTGTTTAGTAGAAAAAATATTAAAACTTAGCTTTTATTAGCCATATAAAACACTGCTCCACAAAGAATACAGCAAATGTGCAACTATCATAGCTTACAGACCTACACGTTTCAACAAATCATGTCTTAATTATGGCCCTACTACTAGAATGACAAAAAGGCATATATATATATATATATATATATATATATATATATATATATATATATATATCCACGTGCCTGTATGACCTCCCTACAACGCCTGGGCATGCTCCTGATGAGGTTGCGGATGGTCTCCTGTGGGATCTCCTCCCAGACCTGAACTAAAGCATCCGCCAACTCCTGGACAGTCTGTGGTGCAACGTGACGTTGGCGGATGGAGCGAAACATGATGTCCCAGATGTGCTCAATCGGATTCAGGTCTGGGGAACGGGCGGGCCAGTCCATAGCTTCAATGCCTCCATCTTGCAGGAACTGCTGACACACTCCAGCCACATGAGGTCTGCCATTGTCCAGCATTATGAGGAACCCAGGGCCAACCGCACCAGCATATGGTCTCACAAGGGGTCTGAGGATCTCATCTCGGTACCTAATGGAAGCCAGGCTACCTCTGGCGAGCACATGGAGGGCTGTGCGGCTCTCCAAAGAAATGCCACCCCACACCATTACTCACCCACTGCCAAACCGGTCATGCTGAAGGATGTCACTCTCCACGGCGTCTCCAGACTCTGTCACGTCTGTCACATGTGCTCAGTGTGAACCTGCTTTCATCTACGAAGAGCACAGGGCGCGAGTGGCAACTTTGCCAATCCTGGTGTTCTGTGGCAAATGCCAAGCGTCCTGCATGGTGTTGGGCTGTGAGCACAACCCCTATCTGTGGACGTCGGGCCCTCATACCACCCTCATGGAGTCGGTATCTAACCGTTTGTGCAGACACATGCACATTTGTGGCCAGCTGGAGGTCATTTTGCAGGGCTCTGGCAGTGCTCCTCCTGTTCCTCCTTTCACAAAGGCGGAGGTAGCGGTCCTGCTGCTGGGTTGTTGCCCTCCTACGGCCCCCTCCACATCTCCTGGTGTACTGGCCTGTCTCCTGGTAGCGCCTCCAGCCTCTGGACACAGCCAACCTTCTTGCCACAGCTCGCATTGATGTGCCATCCTGGATGAGCTGCACTATCTGAGCAACTTCTGTGGGTTGTAGAGTCTGTCTCATGCTACCACGAGTGTGAAAGCACAACCAACATTCAAAAGTGACCAAAACATCAGCCAGAAAGCATTGGTACTGAGATGTGGTCTGTGGTCCCCACCTGCAGAACCACTCCTTTATTGAGGGTGTCTTGATAATTGCCAATAATTTCCATCTATCCTCTATTCCATTTGCACATCAGCATGTGAAATTGATTGTCAATCAGTGTTGCTTCCTAAGTGGACAGTTTGATTTCACAGAAGTTTGATTTACTTGGAGTTATATTCTGTTGTTTTAAGTGTTCCCTTTATTTTTGGAGCAGTTTATATAGATACATACAGTGAGTACGGAAAGTATTCAGACTCCTTTAAATTTTTCACTCTTTGTTTCATTGCAGCCATTTGATAAATTCTAAAAAGTTCATTTTTTTCTCATTAAAGTACACTCAGCACCCCATCTTGACTGAAAAAAACAGCAATATAGAATTTTTTTGCAAATTTATTAAAAAAGAAAAACTGAAATATCACATGGTCATAAGTATTCAGATCCTTTGCTCAGACACTCATATTTAAGTCACATGCTGTCCATTTCCTTGTGATCCTCCTTGAGATGGTTCTACTCCTTCAATGGAGTCCAAATGTGTTTAATTAAACTGATAGGACTTGATTTGGAAAGGCACACACCTGTCTATATAAGACCCCACAGCTCACACTACATGTCAGACCAAATGAGAATCATGAGCTCAAACGAACTGCCCAAGGAGCTCAGAGACCGAATTGTGGCAAGGCACAGATCTAGCCAAGGTTATAAAAGAATTTCTGCATTACCCAAGGTTCATAAGAGCACAGTGGCCTCCATAATCCTTAAATGGAAGAAGTTTGGGACCACCAGAAGTCTTCCTAGACCTGGCCGTCCAGCCAAACTGAGCAATCGTGGGAGAAGAGCCTTGGTGAGAGAGGTAAAGAAGAACCCCAAGATCACTGTGGCTGAGCTCCAGAGATGCAGTAGGGAGATGGGAGAAAGTTCCACATAGTCAACTATCACTGCAGCCCTTCCCCAGTTGGGCCTTTATGGCAGAGTGGCCAGATGGAAGCCTCTCCTCATATGAAAGCCCGCATAGAGTTTGCTCAAAAACACATGAAGGACTCCCAGACTATGAGAAATAAGATTCTCTGGTCTGATGAGACGAAGATAGAACTTTTTGGTGATAATTCTAAGTGGTATGTGTGGAGAAAACCAGGCACTGCTCATCACCTGCCTAATACAATCCCAACAGTGAAACATGGTGGTGGCAGTTGTTAGAACCCTCCTGTTAGTTTTTTCTATTTTGTGGTCATGTGACCTTCTGCCTATTTATTCCAGCTCCGCCCTTCAGGCTTTGCTGGACTTCAGTGTTACTTTGACTCTTAATCTAGCCAGGTGCTTTGTACCTACTGTATCTCTCTAGTTTGTTTGGTCCTTGGACCACTAAGTACTTTTGTCTGTTTGTCTTCTTCTGCTACTACTTCTGCCAGGAGGTGTCCAGTTTTGTCCCAGTCCTTAGTTCTTTTAGGGACCCCTCCCTTTAATCTATAGGTCTGTGTTCAGATTAGCCGCGGACATAGGCGGGTCTGTTTGCAAGGAACAGGTTGCCCGCTGCATCGTAAGGAATCAGCTTAGTCCTATTGTATGGACAGATTTCCTCTCTTTCCTTAGTTCTTGTAGCAGATCATAACAGCAGTATCATGCTATGGGTGTGTTTTTCAGCTGCAGGGACAGGACGACTGGTTGCAATTGAAGGAAACATGAATGCGGCCAAGTACAGAGATATCCTGGATGAAAACCTCTTCCAGAGTGCTCTGCACCTCAGACTTGGCCAAAGGTTCACCTTCCAACAAGACAATGACCCTAAGCACACAGCTAAAATAACAAAGGAGTGGCTTCAGAACAACTATGTGACCATTCTTGACTGGCCCAGCCAGAGCCCTGACCTAAACCCAATTGAGCATCTTTGGAGAGACCTGAAAATGGCTGTCCACCAACGTTTCCCATTCATCCTGACGGAACTGGAGAGGATCTGCAAGGAAGAATGGCAGAGGATCCCAAAATGCTGGTGTGAAAAACTTGTTGCATCATTTCCAAGAAGACTCATGGCTGGACTAGCCCAAAAGGGTGCTTCTACTCAATACTGAGCAAAGGGTCTGAATACTTATGCCCGTGTGATATTTCAGTTTTTCTTTTTTATTAAATTTTGCAAAAATTTCTTCATTTCTGTTTTCTTTCAGACAAGATGGGGTGCAGAGTGGACTTTAATGAGAAAAAAATGAACTTTTTAGAATTTACCAAATGGCTGCAATGAAACAAAGAGTGAAAAATGTAAAGGGGTCTGAATACTTTCCGTACCCAGTGTACATGCATGGAAATAAATGCAGAATTATATTTCTTAATACTGCAGTATCAGATCCTGTCTTGAATTTAACCCCTGTGGTATCCAATGTGAAAATCCACAGGGACTCCCCTGATGAATTACAATTGAGGAAATCATGAATTTTATATTCTCTATCATTACTTAAGGACATAAAACTATCTGTTTTAACCGCATGTAGACACGCTTTGCACCGATTGGCTCCACATCTGAAGAAACCTTTTGTGCTGAGCCAATTTGGTTGTACAGTATTAGTCTCACTCAGGGGTGGATTAAGAGTAGCAAGGGCCCCCTCCACACACCTGATTTATCACGTGACATGTCACATGATCCCCGTGATAGATCATGTGATAGTTCACGGGAAATTAATTTGGCATAATATTAATTGTGCTGCCCCATCTGAGAGCAGCACAATATTGGGGCAGATACCCTGATTCCAGCGATGTGTCACTTTTTCAGCTGCTTGTTGTCATTTTGAGAAAATCACCGTTTTATCTGCTGCAGATCTAGCAGCTCTCTGAATGCTGCGCTCTGTATAGCCCCGCCCACACCACTGATTGGCAGCTTTCTGCCCATGCTCAGTGTACACAGAAATCTACTGATCAGTGATGGGGGTGGGGTTCTACAGAACTTACTAGTCATCTAGTGATAATTACCTTCTGACAAATCAATGATTTTATCAAAACAACACTAAGCAGCCCAGTAAGTGACACATTACTGGAATCAGTGCCTCTAACCCTACATTATGCTGCTCTCAGATTAGGTGGCAAAAACCTGATGACAGATTCCCTTTAAAGGAGCTGTAAACACAAAAAAAGTTTGTATTAAAAAATACAAGCCATTTGTTAAATTAACTTTTTTTCATTGTTAATTCACATTAGACTGTATCGTCAACACTTTTGTCAGCAGGTCTTATTACAGACTCTGAATAGGGCAGCTCTCTCCCTCTCCCTCAGCAGAAAGTCACAGCATGGTTAAAAAACGGGATCTTTTATGATTTTCTCATAATAAATAAAAAAGGACATGCAAGTCCTCCAAACTATTTTCCGTTTCTGTATAGGGGAGGTCCTAAATCTTTCTTGTTCTTTAGTTGATCACATGTCAAAAAGGCAAAGCATTTACTATGAACTCGCCTAAAAAAATATACACTTGGAGAGTAATATCATCATTTGCATGTAAATATTCCTTGACTCTAAGGGCTCGCTCACACTGTCGTATAACACGGCCGAATGCTATGTGATGTTTTATCGGATAGGACTCGGCCCTATGTTATACTATGGGACAGTGCAGATCTGCGATTATTGGCATGAGAAAATAATCTCGATATTCGGACCATTTGCACCCATACAAGTCTACGGGTACACGTAAAACATTGGACTGCACTCGGATGTCATCCAAGTGCAGTCCGATGAACACTCACAGAGACTATGGAGAAGATGGAGAAATTAAGTTCTCCATCTTCTCCATATCTGTGCTGCGAGAGAATCGGATCACACTCAGTTGAAGCTCTGACAGAGTTTGAGCCGAGTGTCATTAGCATAATTGGCCCTATTCTCTTGCATGAGAGAATATATGGCTTAGTGAGTGGACCCTAAAACTGAATAGTAGTGACGGACAGGAACCTCACAAGCGGGATCCATGTAGCTCTCAGATGTCATGTAGGTAGGGCTTCATTCCATGGGGTAGGGCTTAATTTCAAGGTATATAAAAAAAATGGACTTCAAATAAAAATTAAATGAACACAAAAAGCACTAATTGAATTATTTTTTTCATATTTATGTTTGCAGCCCCTTTAAAAACCCTTTGAGGACCAAGACACATATATGTCCCATAGTTTTAAACTGGAAAAAAATTTGATTGAATAAAATTTAAGGTCCTCAAAGGTTTAAGTAGGTCATAAATTCATATGAATACTTGCTCATACAATTGCACATGCCAAAAGATGAAGAAGAACAGAATCAAAAATATGACATTAAGTGGATCACTTA
>NW_027363461.1:475000-552500 GCF_046119375.1 Phyllobates terribilis
ATTCATCAGATGAGCGTGATAACGGAAGCTGCGCTGAACGGCGGCGCGTAGGAACGGGCGGTGAAATAAGCGCGCCAAAAAAGCTATAAAGTGTACGTTTTTTTTCCATAATTCATTAGATGAGCGTGATAACGGAAGCTGCGTTGAACGGCGGCGCGTAGGAACGGGCGGTGAAATAAGCGCGCCAAAAAAACTATAAAGTTTACGTTTTTTTTCCGTAATTCATCAGATGAGCGTGATAACGGACGCTGCGCTGAATGGCGGCGCGTAGGAACGGGCGGTGAAATAAGCGCGCCAAAAAAACTATAAAGTTTACGTTTTTTTTCCGTAATTCATCAGATGAGCGTGATAACGGATGCTGTGCTGAACGGCGGCACGTAGGAACGGGCGATGAAATAAGTGCGCCAAAAAAACGATAAAGTTTACGTTTTTTTTCTGTAATTTATCAGATCAGCGTGATAACGGACGCAGCCCTTAACGGCGGCGTCAGAGTGACTTTATTTTGTTGCAGATTGAATTTTAAGTGCTTTTGCTATCATCACACCTGTAGCCAGCTCTCATTCTCATTGAGCTATTCCAAGGGTGAGGGCTGGCTAAGGGTCGCCCTGGAGGCACCTGTAGCCAGCTCTCATCCTCATTGAGCTGCTCCAAGGGTGAGGGCTGGCTAGGGGTCGCCCTGGAGGCACCTGTAGCCAGCTCTCATCCTCATTGAGCTGCTCCAAGGGTGAGGGCTGGCTAGGGGTCGCCCTGGAGGCACCTGTAGCCAGCTCTCATCCTCATTGAGCTGCTCCAAGGGAGAGGGCTGGCTAGGGGTCGCCCTGGAGGCACCTGTAGCCAGCTCTCATCCTCATTGAGCTGCTCCAAGGGTGAGGGCTGGCTAGGGGTCGCCCTGGAGGCACCTGTAGCCAGCTCTCATCCTCATTGAGCTGCTCCAAGGGTGAGGGCTGGCTAGGGGTCGCCCTGGAGGCACCTGTAGCCAGCTCTCATCCTCATTGAGCTGCTCCAAGGGTGAGGGCTGGCTAGGGGTCGCCCTGGAGGCACCTGTAGCCAGCACTCATCCTCATTGAGCTGCTCCAAGGGTGAGGGCTGGCTAGGGGTCGCCCTGGAGGCACCTATAGCCAGCTCTCATCCTCATTGAGCTGCTCCAAGGGTGAGGGCTGGCTAGGGGTCGCCCTGGAGGCACCTGTAGCCAGCTCTCATCCTCATTGAGCTGCTCCAAGGGTGAGGGCTGGCTAGGGGTCGCCCTGGAGGCACCTGTAGCCAGCTCTCATCCTCATTGAGCTATTCGAAGGGTGAGGGCTGGCTACGTGTCGCCCTGGAGGCACCTGTAGCCAACTCTCATCCTCATTGAGCGTGATAACGGACGCTGCGCTGAACGGCGGCGCATAGGAACGGGCGGTGAAATAAGCGCGCCAAAAAAACTATAAAGTTTACGTTTTTTTTCCGTAATTCATCAGATGAGGGTGATAACGGACGCTGCGCTGAACGCCGGCGCGTAGGAACGGGCGGTGAAATAAGCGCGCCAAAAAAACTATAAAATTTACGTTTTTTTTCCGTAATTCATCAGATGAGCGTGATAACGGAAGCTGCGCTGAACGGCGGCGCGTAGGAACGGGCGGTGAAATAAGCGCGCCAAAAAAGCTATAAAGTGTACGTTTTTTTTCCATAATTCATTAGATGAGCGTGATAACGGAAGCTGCGTTGAACGGCGGCGCGTAGGAACGGGCGGTGAAATAAGCGCGCCAAAAAATCTATAAAGTTTACGTTTTTTTTCCGTAATTCATCAGATGAGCGTGATAACGGATGCTGTGCTGAACGGCGGCACGTAGGAACGCGCGATGAAATAAGTGCGCCAAAAAAACTATAAAGTTTACGTTTTTTTTCCGTAATTCATCAGATGAGCGTGATAACGGATGCTGTGCTGAACGGCGGCACGTAGGAACGGGCGATGAAATAAGTGCGCCAAAAAAACGATAAAGTTTACGTTTTTTTTCTGTAATTTATCAGATCAGCGTGATAATGGACGCAGCCCTTAACGGCGGCGTCAGAGCGACTTTATTTTGTTGCAGATTGAATTTTAAGTGCTTTTGCTATCATCAAACCTGTAGCCAGCTCTCATCCTCATTGAGCTATTCCAAGGGTGAGGGCTGGCTAAGGGTCGCCCTGGAGGCACCTGTAGCCAGCTCTCATCCTCATTGAGCTGCTCCAAGGGTGAGGGCTGGCTAGGGGTCGCCCTGGAGGCACCTGTAGCCAGCTCTCATCCTCATTGAGCTGCTCCAAGGGTGAGGGCTGGCTAGGGGTCGCCCTGGAGGCACCTGTAGCCAGCTCTCATCCTCATTGAGCTGCTCCAAGGGTGAGGGCTGGCTACGGGTCGCCCTGGAGGCACCTGTAGCCAGCTCTCATCCTCATTGAGCTGCTCCAAGGGTGAGGGCTGGCTAGGGGTCGCCCTGGAGGCACCTGTAGCCAGCTCTCATCCTCATTGAGCTGCTCCAAGGGTGAGGGCTGGCTAGGGGTCGCCCTGGAGGCACCTGTAGCCAGCTCTCATCCTCATTGAGCTGCTCCAAGGGTGAGGGCTGGCTAGGGTTCGCCCTGGAAGCACCTGTAGCCAGCTCTCATCCTCATTGAGCTGCTCCAAGGGTGAGGGCTGGCTAGGGGTCGCCCTGGAGGCACCTGTAGCCAGCTCTCATCCTCATTGAGCTATTCCAAGGGTGAGGGCTGGCTACGTGTCGCCCTGGAGGCACTTGTAGCCAGCTCTCATCCTCATTGAGCGTGATAACGGACGCTGCGCTGAACGGCGGCGCATAGGAACGGGCGGTGAAATAAGCGCGCCAAAAAAACTATAAAGTTTACGTTTTTTTTCCGTAATTCATCAGATGAGGGTGATAACGGACGCTGCGCTGAACGGCGGTGCGTAGGAACGGGCGGTGAAATAAGCGCGCCAAAAAAACTATAAAGTTTACGTTTTTTTTCCGTAATTCATCAGATGAGCGTGATAACGGACGCTGCGCTGAATGGCGGCGCGTAGGAACGGGCGGTGAAATAAGCGGGCCAAAAAAACTATAAAGTTTACGTTTTTTTTCCGTAAATCATCAGATGAGCGTGATAACGGATGCTGTGCTGAACGGCTGCACGTAGGAACGGGCGATGAAATAAGTGCGCTAAAAAAACGATAAAGTTTACGTTTTTTTTCTGTAATTTATCAGATCACCGTGATAACGGACGCAGCCCTTAACGGCGGCGTCAGAGCGACTTTTTTTTGTTGCAGATTGAATTTTAAGTGCTTTTGCTATCATCAAACCTGTAGCCAGCTCTCATCCTCATTGAGCTATTCCAAGGGTGAGGGCTGGCTAAGGGTCGCCCTGGAGGCACCTGTAGCCAGCTCTCATCCTCATTGAGCTGCTCCAAGGGTGAGGGCTGGCTAGGGGTCGCCCTGGAGGCACCTGTAGCCAGCTCTCATCCTCATTGAGCTGCTCCAAGGGTGAGGGCTGGCTAGGGGTCGCCCTGGAGGCACCTGTAGCCAGCTCTCATCCTCATTGAGCTGCTCCAAGGGTGAGGGCTGGCTACGGGTCGCCCTGGAGGCACCTGTAGCCAGCTCTCATCCTCATTGAGCTGCTCCAAGGGTGAGGGCTGGCTAGGGGTCGCCCTGGAGGCACCTGTAGCCAGCTCTCATCCTCATTGAGCTGCTCCAAGGGTGAGGGCTGGCTAGGGGTCGCCCTGGAGGCACCTGTAGCCAGCTCTCATCCTCATTGAGCTGCTCCAAGGGTGAGGGCTGGCTACGGGTCGCCCTGGAGGCACCTGTAGCCAGCTCTCATCCTCATTGAGCTGCTCCAAGGGTGAGGGCTGGCTAGGGGTCGCCCTGGAGGCACCTGTAGCCAGCTCTCATCCTCATTGAGCTGCTCCAAGGGTGAGGGCTGGCTAGGGGTCGCCCTGGAGGCACCTGTAGCCAGCTCTCATCCTCACTGAGCTGCTCCAAGGGTGAGGGCAGGCTAGGGGTCGCCCTGGAGGCACCTGTAGCCAGCTCTCATCCTCATTGAGCTGCTCCAAGGGTGAGGGCTGGCTAGGGGTCGCCCTGGAGGCACCTGTAGCCAGCTCTCATCCTCATTGAGCTGCTCCAAGGGTGAGGGCTGGCTAGGGGTCGCCCTGGAGGCACCTGTAGCCAGCTCTGATCCTCATTGAGCTGCTCCAAGGGTGAGGGCTGGCTAGGGGTCGCCCTGGAGGCACCTGTAGCCAGCTCTCATCCTCATTGAGCTGCTCCAAGGGTGAGGGCTGGCTAGGGGTCGCCCTGGAGGCACCTGTAGCCAGCTCTCATCCTCATTGAGCTGCTCCAAGGGTGAGGGCTGGCTAGGGGTCGCCCTGGAGACACCTGTAGCCAGCTCTCATCCTCATTGAGCTATTCGAAGGGTGAGGGCTGGCTACGTGTCGCCCTGGAGGCACCTGTAGCCAACTCTCATCCTCATTGAGCGTGATAACGGACGCTGCGCTGAACGGCGGCGCATAGGAACGGGCGGTGAAATAAGCGCGCCAAAAAAACTATAAAGTTTACGTTTTTTTTCGTAATTCATCAGATGAGGGTGATAACGGACGCTGCGCTGAACGGCGGCGCGTAGGAACGGGCGGTGAAATAAGCACGCCAAAAAAACTATAAAATTTACGTTTTTTTTACGTAATTCATCAGATGAGCGTGATAACGGACGCTGCGCTGAATGGCGGCGCGTAGGAACGGGCGGTGAAATAAGCGCGCCAAAAAAACTATAAAGTTTACGTTTTTTTTCCGTAAATCATCAGATGAGCGTGATAACGGATGCTGTGCTGAACGGCGGCACGTAGGAACGGGCGATGAAATAAGTGCGCCAAAAAAACGATAAAGTTTACGTTTTTTTTCTGTAATTTATCAGATCACCGTGATAACGGACGCAGCCCTTAACGGCGGCGTCAGAGCAACTTTTTTTTGTTGCAGATTGAATTTTAAGTGCTTTTGCTATCATCAAACCTGTAGCCAGCTCTCATCCTCATTGAGCTATTCCAAGGGTGAGGGCTGGCTAAGGGTCGCCCTGGAGGCACCTGTAGCCAGCTCTCATCCTCATTGAGCTGCTGCAAGGGTGAGGGCTGGCTAGGGGTCGCCCTGGAGGCACCTGTAGCCAGCTCTCATCCTCATTGAGCTGCTCCAAGGGTGAGGGCTGGCTAGGGGTCGCCCTGGAGGCACCTGTAGCCAGCTCTCATCCTCATTGAGCTGCTCCAAGGGTGAGGGCTGGCTACGGGTCGCCCTGGAGGCACCTGTAGCCAGCTCTCATCCTCATTGAGCTGCTCCAAGGGTGAGGGCTGGCTAGGGGTCGCCCTGGAGGCACCTGTAGCCAGCTCTCATCCTCATTGAGCTGCTCCAAGGGTGAGGGCTGGCTAGGGGTCGCCCTGGAGGCACCTGTAGCCAGCTCTCATCCTCATTGAGCTGCTCCAAGGGTGAGGGCTGGCTAGGGGTCGCCCTGGAGGCACCTGTAGCCAGCTCTCATCCTCATTGAGCTGCTCCAAGGGTGAGGGCTGGCTAGGGGTCGCCCTGGAGGCACCTGTAGCCAGCTCTCATCCTCATTGAGCTGCTCCAAGGGTGAGGGCTGGCTAGGGGTCGCCCTGGAGGCACCTGTAGCCAGCTCTCATCCTCATTGAGCTGCTCCAAGGGTGAGGGCTGGCTAGGGGTCGCCCTGGAGGCACCTGTAGCCAGCTCTCATCCTCATTGAGCTGCTCCAAGGGTGAGGGCTGGCTAGGGGTCGCCCTGGAGGCACCTGTAGCCAGCTCTCATCCTCATTGAGCTGCTCCAAGGGTGAGGGCTGGCTAGGGGTCGCCCTGGAGGCACCTGTAGCCAGCTCTCATCCTCATTGAGCTGCTCCAAGGGTGAGGGCTGGCTAGGGGTCGCCCTGGAGGCACCTGTAGCCAGCTCTCATCCTCATTGAGCTGCTCCAAGGGTGAGGGCTGGCTAGGGGTCGCCCTGGAGGCACCTGTAGCCAGCTCTCATCCTCATTGAGCTGCTCCAAGGGTGAGGGCTGGCTAGGGGTCGCCCTGGAGGCACCTGTAGCCAGCTCTCATCCTCATTGAGCTGCTCCAAGGGTGAGGGCTGGCTAGGGGTCGCCCTGGAGGCACCTGTAGCCAGCTCTCATCCTCATTGAGCTGCTCCAAGGGTGAGGGCTGGCTAGGGGTCGCCCTGGAGGCACCTGTAGCCAGCTCTCATCCTCATTGAGCTGCTCCAAGGGTGAGGGCTGGCTAGGGGTCGCCCTGGAGGCACCTGTAGCCAGCTCTCATCCTCATTGAGCTGCTCCAAGGGTGAGGGCTGGCTAGGGGTCGCCCTGGAGACAACTGTAGCCAGCTCTCATCCTCATTGAGCTATTCGAAGGGTGAGGGCTGGCTACGTGTCGCCCTGGAGGCACCTGTAGCCAACTCTCATCCTCATTGAGCGTGATAACGGACGATGCGCTGAACGGCGGCGCATAGGAACGGGCGGTGAAATAAGCGCGCCAAAAAAACTATAAAGTTTACTTTTTTTTTCGTAATTCATCAGATGAGGGTGATAACGGACACTGCGCTGAACGGCGGCGCGTAGGAACGGGCGGTGAAATAAGCGCGCCAAAAAAACTATAAAATGTAAGTTTTTTTTCCGTAATTCATCAGATGAGCGTGATAACGGAAGCTGCGCTGAACGGCGGCGCGTAGGAACGGGCGGTGAAATAAGCGCGCCAAAAAAGCTATAAAGTGTACGTTTTTTTTCCATAATTCATTAGATGAGCGTGATAACGGAAGCTGCGTTGAACGGCGGCGCGTAGGAACGGGCGGTGAAATAAGCGCGCCAAAAAAACTATAAAGTTTACTTTTTTTTTCCGTAATTCATCAGATGAGCGTGATAACGGATGCTGTGCTGAACGGCGGCACGTAGGAACGGGCGGTGAAATAAGCGCGCCAAAAAAACTATAAAGTTTACGTTTTTTTTCTGTAATTTATCAGATGAGCGTGATAACGGACGCAACCCTTAACGGCGGCGTCAGAGCGACTTTTTTTTGTTGCAGATTGAATTTTAAGTGCTTTTGGTATCATCAAACCTGTAGCCAGCTCTCATCCTCATTGAGCTATTCCAAGGGTGAGGGCTGGCTAGGGGTCGCCCTGGAGGCACCTGTAGCCAGCTCTCATCCTCATTGAGCTGCTCCAAGGGTGAGGGCTGGCTAGGGGTCGCCCTGGAGGCACCTGTAGCCAGCTCTCATCCTTATTGAGCTGCTCCAAGGGTGAGGGCTGGCTAGGGGTCGCCCTGGAGGCACCTGTAGCCAGCTCTCATCCTCATTGAGCTGCTCCAAGGGTGAGGGCTGGCTAGGGGTCGCCCTGGAGGCACCTGTAGCCAGCTCTCATCCTCATTGAGCTGCTCCAAGCGTGAGGGCTGGCTAGGGGTCGCCCTGGAGGCACCTGTAGCCAGCTCTCATCCTCATTGAGCTGCTCCAAGGGTGAGGGCTGGCTAGGGGTCGCCATGGAGGCACCTGTAGCCAGCTCTCATCCTCATTGAGTTGCTCCAAGGGTGAGGGCTGGCTAGGGGTCGCCCTGGAGGCACCTGTAGCCAGCTCTCATCCTCATTGAGCTGCTCCAAGGGTGAGGGCTGGCTAGGGGTCGCCCTGGAGGCACCTGTAGCCAGCTCTCATCCTCATTGAGCTGCTCCAAGGGTGAGGGCTGGCTAGGGGTCGCCCTGGAGGCACCTGTAGCCAGCTCTCATCCTCATTGAGCTGCTCCAAGGGTGAGGGCTGGCTAGGGGTCGCCCTGGAGGCACCTGTAGCCAGCTCTCATCCTCATTGAGCTGCTCCAAGGGTGAGGGCTGGCTAGGGGTCGCCCTGGAGGCACCTGTAGCCAGCTCTCATCCTCATTGAGCTGCTCCAAGGGTGAGGGCTGGCTAGGGGTCGCCCTGGAGGCACCTGTAGCCAGCTCTCATCCTCATTGAGCTATTCCAAGGGTGAGGGCTGACTACGTGTCGCCCTGGAGGCACTTGTAGCCAGCTCTCATCCTCATTGAGCGTGATAACGGACGCTGCGCTGAACGGCGGCGCATAGGAACGGGCGGTGAAAAAAGCGCGCCAAAAAAAACTATAAAGTTTACGTTTTTTTTCCGTAATTCATCAGATGAGGGTGATAACGGACGCTGCGCTGAACGGCGGCGCGTAGGAACGGGCGGTGAAATAAGCGCGCCAAAAAAACTATAAAGTTTACGTTTTTTTTCCGTAATTCATCAGATGAGCATGATAACGGACGCTGCGCTGAATGGCGGCGCGTAGGAACGGGCGGTGAAATAAGCGCGCCAAAAAAACTATAAAGTTTACTTTTTTTTTCCGTAATTCATCAGATGAGCGTGATAACGGATGCTGTGCTGAACGGCGACACGTAGGAACGGGCGATGAAATAAGTGCGCCAAAAAAACGATAAAGTTTACGTTTTTTTTCTGTAATTTATCAGATCAGCGTGATAACGGACGCAGCCCTTAACGGCGGCGTCAGAGCGACTTTTTTTTGTTGTAGATTGAATTTTAAGTGCTTTTGGTATCATCAAACCTGTAGCCAGCTCTCATCCTCATTGAGCTATTCCAAGGGTGAGGGCTGGCTAGGGGTCGCCCTGGAGGCACCTGTAGCCAGCTCTCATCCTCATTGAGCTGCTCCAAGGGTGAGGGCTGGCTAGGGGTCGCCCTGGAGGCACCTGTAGCCAGCTCTCATCCTCATTGAGCTGCTCCAAGGGTGAGGGCTGGCTAGGGGTCGCCCTGGAGGCACCTGTAGCCAGCTCTCATCCTCATTGAGCTGCTCCAAGGGTGAGGGCTGGCTAGGGGTCGCCCTGGAGGCACCTGTAGCCAGCTCTCATCCTCATTGAGCTGCTCCAAGGGTGAGGGCTGGCTAGGGGTCGCCCTGGAGGCACCTGTAGCCAGCTCTCATCCTCATTGAGCTGCTCCAAGCGTGAGGGCTGGCTAGGGGTCGCCCTGGAGGCACCTGTAGCCAGCTCTCATCCTCATTGAGCTGCTCCAAGGGTGAGGGCTGGCTAGGGGTCGCCCTGGAGTCACCTGTAGCCAGCTCTCATCCTCATTGAGCTGCTCCAAGGGTGAGGGCTGGCTAGGGGTCGCCCTGGAGGCACCTGTAGCCAGCTCTCATCCTCATTGAGCTGCTCCAAGGGTGAGGGCTGGCTAGGGGTCGCCCTGGAGGCACCTGTAGCCAGCTCTCATCCTCATTGAGCTGCTCCAAGGGTGAGGGCTGGCTAGGGGTCGCCCTGGAGGCACCTGTAGCCAGCTCTCATCCTCATTGAGCTGCTCCAAGGGTGAGGGCTGGCTAGGGGTCGCCCTGGAGGCACCTGTAGCCAGCTCTCATCCTCATTGAGCCGCTCCAAGGGTGAGGGCTGGCTAGGGGTCGCCCTGGAGGCACCTGTAGCCAGCTCTCATCCTCATTGAGCTATTCCAAGGGTGAGGGCTGGCTACGTGTCGCCCTGGAGGCACTTGTAGCCAGCTCTCATCCTCATTGAGCGTGATAACGGACGCTGCGCTGAACGGCGGCGCATAGGAACGGGCGGTGAAATAAGCGCGCCAAAAAAAACTATAAAGTTTACGTTTTTTTTCCGTAATTCATCAGATGAGGGTGATAACGGACGCTGCGCTGAACGGCGGCGCGTAGGAACGGGCGGTGAAATAAGCGCGCCAAAAAAACTATAAAGTTTACGTTTTTTTTCCGTAATTCATCAGATGAGCATGATAACGGACGCTGCGCTGAATGGCGGCGCGTAGGAACGGGCGGTGAAATAAGCGCGCCAAAAAAACTATAAAGTTTACTTTTTTTTTCCGTAATTCATCAGATGAGCGTGATAACGGATGCTGTGCTGAACGGCGACACGTAGGAACGGGCGATGAAATAAGTGCGCCAAAAAAACGATAAAGTTTACGTTTTTTTTCTGTAATTTATCAGATCAGCGTGATAACGGACGCAGCCCTTAACGGCGGCGTCAGAGCGACTTTTTTTTGTTGTAGATTGAATTTTAAGTGCTTTTGGTATCATCAAACCTGTAGCCAGCTCTCATCCTCATTGAGCTATTCCAAGGGTGAGGGCTGGCTAGGGGTCGCCCTGGAGGCACCTGTAGCCAGCTCTCATCCTCATTGAGCTGCTCCAAGGGTGAGGGCTGGCTAGGGGTCGCCCTGGAGGCACCTGTAGCCAGCTCTCATCCTCATTGAGCTGCTCCAAGGGTGAGGGCTGGCTAGGGGTCGCCCTGGAGGCACCTGTAGCCAGCTCTCATCCTCATTGAGCTGCTCCAAGGGTGAGGGCTGGCTAGGGGTCGCCCTGGAGGCACCTGTAGCCAGCTCTCATCCTCATTGAGCTGCTCCAAGGGTGAGGGCTGGCTAGGGGTCGCCCTGGAGGCACCTGTAGCCAGCTCTCATCCTCATTGAGCTGCTCCAAGCGTGAGGGCTGGCTAGGGGTCGCCCTGGAGGCACCTGTAGCCAGCTCTCATCCTCATTGAGCTGCTCCAAGGGTGAGGGCTGGCTAGGGGTCGCCCTGGAGTCACCTGTAGCCAGCTCTCATCCTCATTGAGCTGCTCCAAGGGTGAGGGCTGGCTAGGGGTCGCCCTGGAGGCACCTGTAGCCAGCTCTCATCCTCATTGAGCTGCTCCAAGGGTGAGGGCTGGCTAGGGGTCGCCCTGGAGGCACCTGTAGCCAGCTCTCATCCTCATTGAGCTGCTCCAAGGGTGAGGGCTGGCTAGGGGTCGCCCTGGAGGCACCTGTAGCCAGCTCTCATCCTCATTGAGCTGCTCCAAGGGTGAGGGCTGGCTAGGGGTCGCCCTGGAGGCACCTGTAGCCAGCTCTCATCCTCATTGAGCCGCTCCAAGGGTGAGGGCTGGCTAGGGGTCGCCCTGGAGGCACCTGTAGCCAGCTCTCATCCTCATTGAGCTATTCCAAGGGTGAGGGCTGGCTACGTGTCGCCCTGGAGGCACTTGTAGCCAGCTCTCATCCTCATTGAGCGTGATAACGGACGCTGCGCTGAACGGCGGCGCATAGGAACGGGCGGTGAAATAAGCGCGCCAAAAAAAACTATAAAGTTTACGTTTTTTTTCCGTAATTCATCAGATGAGGGTGATAACGGACGCTGCGCTGAACGGCGGCGCGTAGGAACGGGCGGTGAAATAAGCGCGCCAAAAAAACTATAAAGTTTACGTTTTTTTTCCGTAATTCATCAGATGAGCATGATAACGGACGCTGCGCTGAATGGCGGCGCGTAGGAACGGGCGGTGAAATAAGCGCGCCAAAAAAACTATAAAGTTTACTTTTTTTTTCCGTAATTCATCAGATGAGCGTGATAACGGATGCTGTGCTGAACGGCGACACGTAGGAACGGGCGATGAAATAAGTGCGCCAAAAAAACGATAAAGTTTACGTTTTTTTTCTGTAATTTATCAGATCAGCGTGATAACGGACGCAGCCCTTAACGGCGGCGTCAGAGCGACTTTTTTTTGTTGTAGATTGAATTTTAAGTGCTTTTGGTATCATCAAACCTGTAGCCAGCTCTCATCCTCATTGAGCTATTCCAAGGGTGAGGGCTGGCTAGGGGTCGCCCTGGAGGCACCTGTAGCCAGCTCTCATCCTCATTGAGCTGCTCCAAGGATGAGGGCTGGCTAGGGGTCGCCCTGGAGGCACCTGTAGCCAGCTCTCATCCTCATTGAGCTGCTCCAAGGGTGAGGGCTGGCTAGGGGTCGCCCTGGAGGCACCTGTAGCCAGCTCTCATCCTCATTGAGCTGCTCCAAGGGTGAGGGCTGGCTAGGGGTCGCCCTGGAGGCACCTGTAGCCAGCTCTCATCCTCATTGAGCTGCTCCAAGGGTGAGGGCTGGCTAGGGGTCGCCCTGGAGGCACCTGTAGCCAGCTCTCATCCTCATTGAGCTGCTCCAAGCGTGAGGGCTGGCTAGGGGTCGCCCTGGAGGCACCTGTAGCCAGCTCTCATCCTCATTGAGCTGCTCCAAGGGTGAGGGCTGGCTAGGGGTCGCCCTGGAGTCACCTGTAGCCAGCTCTCATCCTCATTGAGCTGCTCCAAGGGTGAGGGCTGGCTAGGGGTCGCCCTGGAGGCACCTGTAGCCAGCTCTCATCCTCATTGAGCTGCTCCAAGGGTGAGGGCTGGCTAGGGGTCGCCCTGGAGGCACCTGTAGCCAGCTCTCATCCTCATTGAGCTGCTCCAAGGGTGAGGGCTGGCTAGGGGTCGCCATGGAGGCACCTGTAGCCAGCTCTCATCCTCATTGAGCTGCTCCAAGGGTGAGGGCTGGCTAGGGGTCGCCCTGGAGGCACCTGTAGCCAGCTCTCATCCTCATTGAGCTGCTCCAAGGGTGAGGGCTGGCTAGGGGTCGCCCTGGAGGCACCTGTAGCCAGCTCTCATCCTCATTGAGCTGCTCCAAGGGTGAGGGCTGGCTAGGGGTCGCCCTGGAGGCACCTGTAGCCAGCGCTCATCCTCATTGAGCTGCTCCAAGGGTGAGGGCTGGCTAGGGGTCGCCCTGGAGGCACCTGTAGCCAGCGCTCATCCTCATTGAGCTGCTCCAAGGGTGAGGGCTGGCTAGGGGTCGCCCTGGAGGCACCTGTAGCCAGCTCTCATCCTCATTGAGCTGCTCCAAGGGTGAGGGCTGGCTAGGGGTCGCCCTGGAGGCACCTGTAGCCAGCTCTCATCCTCATTGAGCCGCTCCAAGGGTGAGGGCTGGCTAGGGGTCGCCCTGGAGGCACCTGTAGCCAGCTCTCATCCTCATTGAGCTATTCCAAGGGTGAGGGCTGGCTACGTGTCGCCCTGGAGGCACTTGTAGCCAGCTCTCATCCTCATTGAGCGTGATAACGGACGCTGCGCTGAACGGCGGCGCATAGGAACGGGCGGTGAAATAAGCGCGCCAAAAAAAACTATAAAGTTTACGTTTTTTTTCCGTAATTCATCAGATGAGGGTGATAACGGACGCTGCGCTGAACGGCGGCGCGTAGGAACGGGCGGTGAAATAAGCGCGCCAAAAAAACTATAAAGTTTACGTTTTTTTTCCGTAATTCATCAGATGAGCATGATAACGGACGCTGCGCTGAATGGCGGCGCGTAGGAACGGGCGGTGAAAGAAGCGCGCCAAAAAAACTATAAAGTTTACTTTTTTTTTCCGTAATTCATCAGATGAGCGTGATAACGGATGCTGTGCTGAACGGCGACACGTAGGAACGGGCGATGAAATAAGTGCGCCAAAAAAACGATAAAGTTTACGTTTTTTTTCTGTAATTTATCAGATCAGCGTGATAACGGACGCAGCCCTTAACGGCGGCGTCAGAGCGACTTTTTTTTGTTGTAGATTGAATTTTAAGTGCATTTGCTATCATCAAACCTGTAGCCAGCTCTCATCCTCATTGAGCTATTCCAAGGGTGAGGGCTGGCTAAGGGTCGCCCTGGAGGCACCTGTAGCCAGCTCTCATCCTCATTGAGCTGCTCCAAGGGTGAGGGCTGGCTAGGGGTCGCCCTGGAGGCACCTGTAGCCAGCTCTCATCCTCATTGAGCTGCTCCAAGGGTGAGGGCTGGCTAGGGTTCGCCCCGGAGGCACCTGTAGCCAGCTCTCATCCTCATTGAGCTGCTCCAAGGGTGAGGGCTGGCTAGGGGTCGCCCCGGAGGCACCTGTAGCCAGCTCTCATCCTCATTGAGCTGCTCCAAGGGTGAGGGCTGGCTAGGGGTCGCCCCGGAGGCACCTGTAGCCAGCTCTCATCCTCATTGAGCTGCTCCAAGGGTGAGGGCTGGCTAGGGGTCGCCCCGGAGACACCTGTAGCCAGCTCTCATCCTCATTGAGCTGCTCCAAGGGTGAGGGCTGGCTAGGGGTCGCCCTGGAGGCACCTGTAGCCAGCTCTCATCCTCATTGAGCTGCTCC
Source organism: Phyllobates terribilis (assembly GCF_046119375.1). Lineage (NCBI taxonomy): Eukaryota > Metazoa > Chordata > Amphibia > Anura > Dendrobatidae > Phyllobates > Phyllobates terribilis. The sequence continues at coordinate 488,887 of NW_027363461.1, forward strand.
AAGGGTGAGGGCTGGCTAGGGGTCGCCCTGGAGGCACCTGTAGCCAGCTCTCATCCTCATTGAGCTGCTCCAAGGGTGAGGGCTGGCTAGGGGTCGCCCTAGAGGCACCTGTAGCCAGCTCTCATCCTCATTGAGCTGCTCCAAGGGTGAGGGCTGGCTAGGGGTCGCCCTGGAGGCACCTGTAGCCAGCTCTCATCCTCATTGAGCTATTCCAAGGGTGAGGGCTGGCTACGGGTATGCCCTGGAGGCACCTGTAGCCAGCTCTCATCCTCATTGAGCTATTCCAAGGGTGAGGGCTGGCTAGGGGTCGCCCTGGAGGCACCTGTAGCCAGCTCTCATCCTCATTGAGCTATTCCAAGGGTGAGGGCTGGCTACGTGTCGCCCTGGAGGCACCTGTAGCCAGCTCTCATCCTCATTGAGCTATTCCAAGGGTGAGGGCTGGCTAGGGGTCGCCCTGGAGGCACCTGTAGCAAGCTCTCATCCTCATTGAGCTATTCCAAGGGTGAGGGCTGGCTACGTGTCGCCCTGGAGGCACCTGTAGCCAGCTCTCATCCTCATTGAGCGTGATAACGGACGCTGCGCTGAACGGCGGAGCATAGGAACGGGCGGTGAAATAAGCGCGCCAAAAAAACTATAAAGTTTACGTTTTTTTTTCCGTAATTCATCAGATGAGGGTGATAACGGACGCTGCGCTGAACGGCGGCGCGTAGGAACGGGCGGTGAAATAAGCGCGCCAAAAAAACTATAAAATTTACGGTTTTTTTCCGTAATTCATCAGATGAGCGTGATAACGGAAGCTGAGCTGAGCGGCGGCGCGTAGGAACGGGCGGTGAAATAAGCGCGCCAAAAAAGCTATAAAGTGTACGTTTTTTTTCCGTAATTCATTAGATGAGCGTGATAACGGAAGCTGCGTTGAACGACGGCGCGTAGGAACGGGCGGTGAGATAAGCGCGCCAAAAAAACTATAAAGTTTACGTTTTTTTTCCGTAATTCATCAGATGAGCGTGATAACGGATGCTGCACTGAATGGCGGCGCGTAGGAACGGGCGGTGAAATAAGCGCGCCAAAAAAACTATAAAGTTTACGTTTTTTTTCCGTAATTCATCAGATGAGCGTGATAACGGAAGGTGCGCTGAACCGTGGCGCGTAGGAACGGGCGGTGAAATAAGCGCGCCAAAAAAACTATAAAGTTTACGTTTTTTTCCATAATTCATTAGATGAGCGTGATAACGGAAGCTGCGCTGAACGGCGGCGCGTAGGAAAAGGCAGTGAAATAAGCGCGCCAAAAAAACTATAAAGTTTCATTTTTTTTTCCGTAATTTATCAGATGAGCGTGATAACGGACGCAGCCCTTAACGGCAGCGTCAGAGCGACTTTTTTTTGTTGCAGATTGAATTTTAAGTGCTTTTGGTATCATCAAACCTGTAGCCAGCTCTCATCCTCATTGAGCTATTCCAAGGGTGAGGGCTGGCTAGGGGTCGCCCTGGAGGCACCTGTAGCCAGCTCTCATCCTCATTGAGCTATTCCAAGGGTGAGGGCTGGCTACGGGTCGCCCTGGAGGCACCTGTAGCCAGCTCTCATCCTCATTGAGCTGCTCCAAGGGTGAGGGCTGGCTAGGGGTCGCCCTGGAGGCACCTGTAGCCAGCTCTCATCCTCATTGAGCTATTCCAAGGGTGAGGGCTGGCTACGGGTCGTCCTGGAAGTACCTGTAGCCAGCTCTCATCAAGAAAAAGCTACGCCTACTAAGTTGCATTAACCAATCGGAGCAGATTCATGATTTACATTCAAATAAACCATCATTTTAGGAAAAGGAAAAGGAGTTTTGGAGGGAAGTTTAATTTGACCCAGTGCTCAGGAGCAACAAGGGTGATTAGTGCACAAGAGAAGCTGTGACCTTAGCCAATTACAACCATGCCGCCCAAAAGAAGGTAAGTACACCTGGTGGGATAGTGAGTGGGAGGGAAATATGAATCTGCAGAGGTATGTGTTGCTTCTAGAAATACTCTTTCTGGACACCATTGCAGCATGCATTCTGGGGTACACTGAGACCATGGGAGTATTTGCAGAAGAGGTTAACATACAGCATGTATTGGGATCAGGTGCCTAACTATACTGCAGCATCATCTGAGCTTGTACTGGAATCAGGTGTATAAGTATACTTGTACTCATATAGCTTGTACTGGAATCAGGTGTATAAGTATACTTGTACTCATATAGCTTGTACTGGAATCAGGTGTATAAGTATACTTGTACTCATATAGCTTGTACTGGAATCAGGTGTATAAGTATACTTGTACTCATATAGCTTGTACTGGAATCAGGTGTATAAGTATGCTTGTACTCATATAGTTTGTACTGGAATCAGGTGCCTAATCTTATGTCCTCTCTGTGACCTCTGCAAACTTTTTAGCTTGGTTGTATTACTGTGGTGGGGGGAGGGGGAAGGATTGCGGTGTGAAAGTGTATTATAACATCATGTTAAGGCTTGCAATTGTTCAGGCTCAGTCACAGAAAGGGTTTATGTTTTTGGCGCGGTCTTTCTGTATCTTTCAAAGTTTGCAGTGTGAAAAGGCTTTAAACTGTATATGTACTTGCTCGCTCACTCGTTTTTTCTCCTTTTTGACTGATAAATGAGTGCCGGTCATGTGCAAAACTGTATACGCATTTGCATAGTCAATACCACATTAATTTTTTGCACGGTATCTTTGTCAATCTAAATAATTCTTGCAAAACCTCAGATTTGCGCAAGATCTAGGAACATGCATATGATAAAAAACCGCATGTGTTATGTGCACAATATTGCCACAATTTGTGTAGTATGCTATAAAAGTGCATTAACTTGTGCTAAACAATTGCTCCTTAAAAAATTGTGTACGTTTGTCCGTTTTTGTGACCAAAAATGAGGGCTGGCTATTGGTGGTCAAAATACACTCTAGAGCCAGCCCTCATCTTTTTAAAAAAATCTATGGCAATGATGAGACGTGCCTTTTCTCATGAGCTGTGTATTTGTTGTAAAAAAAAATCAGATTTTTGAAATCCAGTTATCCTGCTGAAACATAAAAAATGCTGGTTGATATTAGTGGGTGGAAAAGCTAGATTCTCACTGATATTGTTCCTGATCTTCCATTTTTCTTTTTTACAGCGGCTTCAGGATGCTGAAGACATGTCCACTGTGTTACAAAGCATTTACTCAACTGCCACAGCACCTTACACGACAATGTCTTAGATGCTGTACACAAGAGGAGAAGGATGCGCTAGTGAAAGAATCTAGAAACTCACTGATAGCAATTGCAACAAAAGGAACATATATCCCTTATGACAAGATTCCAGAGATCACTACAAAGGACGATCTTATCTCCTTCCTGGAGGACAGAGGGTTTATAGTACCCGAGAAACCAACTATGGCCAGGTATGCCCCACTAGCATCTTATTCTTTGAATACTGATGTTCATACTTGTGTAAGCTTTATAGATTTGCATATATGTTCTGAACTATGCCAAATAATCACGTGTATTTTATATTTACAGGATTGTTGAAGATGAGGGGGCATCACCTGTGCAGGAGGAGCTGACAGCCAGTGAGCAAGAGCTGCCTAATGAGGAGGAAGTGCTGCCTGTTGAGGAGGAAATGTCTACAGTCATCGAGGAGGAGTCGCCCGTCCCAGAGGAAGAGCCGCCCATCCCAGAGGAAGAGCCGCCCGTCCCAGAGGAAGAGCTGTCCGTCACAGAGGAAGAGCCGTCCGTCACAGAGGAAGAGCCGCCCGTCACAGTGGAAGAGCCGCCCGTCCCAGAGGAAGAGCCGCCCGTCCCAGAGGAAGAGCCGTCCATCACAGAGGAAGAGCCGTCCGTCACAGTGGAAGAGCCGTCCGTCCCAGAGGAAGAGCCGCCCGTCACAGTGGAAGAGCCGCCCGTCCCAGAGGAAGAGCCGCCCGTCCCAGAGGAAGAGCCGCCCGTCCCAGAGGAAGAGCCGTCCGTCACAGAGGAAGAGCCGTCCGTCACAGAGGAAGAGCCGCCCGTCACAGTGGAAGAGCCGTCCGTCACAGAGGAAGAGCCGCCCGTCCCAGAGGATTATGATGTCTACAGGTCAGTGTAAATTTATACAAGGAATTTACTTTAATCCCTTGCTCAAACATTGCCTTGGCCTCAGCACATCCTGGCTTTTAGGCCACTTTAAAAAATTGTCAACACTGCTGGCCTACTCAAGATTGTACTTCACGTTATTACTAAGGATTTTTATAATTTACAGGACTGTTGAAGATGAGAAGCCATCTACATCAACTGGCACATCGGCACGCCGAGCCATATCAAATCCTGAATTGGTGCATCTTTCAGCTGCAGAAGACTATACATCCTCTGAAACATCCGACAGTGAAGCCGATCAACAACCAGAGACCAGAGAAAGAGAGGAAAATACCAGCCAAACAGATGAAGACAGGCCGAGGTCAGTTAGTGTGTGTAACATTCTCACTCATCATGCTTTTATATATATATACATATCTATATATATCTATATATATATATCTATATATATATCTATATATATATATTTATATATATATATATTGAGCAAAAAAACAATACAAATAATGTTTAACTGGGACAATTAATAGCATATCCCACAACTTTACAGCCCTTACAAAGTAATTTTTTCTCCTATTTTAGGCAATAGATTTCCCTTCCATTGCAGCCATAAAACAGGATGCCAAAAAAGTGCCCTACACACAGACAGCTCTGTGGGGCACACAGCTTTGGCGGGGCATACTAAAATGCACTGCCATTACGATTTTCATCTGTGGGCCAGTAGAGGATGATGTACTAGCTTTACCCACAGATGAACTTCAGAACACGCAGTGTTCAGCAGTGGATGCTGCGTATAAAGGGCAGGCAGCCAGCAAAGTGCTGCTGCCAGTCAGAGCACTGGGGTCCACAGAAATCGGGCCTGGGGACACAGAAATGTTTACCACCCCTGACAACGGTGAGTGGAACCCCCAGCTGTCAAGGTCCCCGACATTTCCCCAGATTCTTCCACTGGGTGAGGGCCCCATGAATGCGTCGTTACAGGGAACCCTGGACTCACAGGCCCCATAGCGGCTGCATAGTCTACTGCCATTGGCAGGACGTCACTATATATATGCTGTATATGCTTACACAGTATTTTTCTCAAAGTTCTAATTTGTTTCTACTCTGACCTGTTGTTCTTTCTTCCAAATTTGTAGGATGACAAGCCAGAAATGGACTGTTGACAAGAGGATCAAAATGAAAGATGCAGGTTATTATGATCACCATTCTCTGTCTCATCCAATATTAAAAGGTTTTTCCTCTTATTTGCAGAACCATTGCAAGCTGGAAAGATACAAACAAATTGTTGAAAATGTGTCAAGGTTTTTATACTTTATGAACAAACGCCGTGTGAGCCTCAACTTTGCGACAAAGATTGAAAACGCCCATTTATTTTTCAAAAACCTTCAAGATCTCGGTCTGTGCAACCAAACTGTCACCAACTACATTAAGAATGTCCGGAAATTTGTACATTATCAACTATTTGCAACCAATTTACGCGATAAAAATGAAAAACTCTTCAAGGCAATGAAGTATTTCCAGTATGTGACTGCGGATATTCAGAAGAAATTTTCCAAGGGAGTTGCAAAAGAAGTTGTCAGCAAAAGGTATGTCAGCTAATTTTTATCCTTTCAGATGTATGCACAATTATTATTTTTTCTCTTTTCTCTCTCCCGCCAGGATTTTTCATACATGACTTAAAAATAGGCCTCACCTATCAGTCACATTTATTAATCTTTCTCTTAGGTACCTGGAGTTGCATAAATTGGACAAAACACCTCAGCAATGCCAGGAGATCCTGACCGTTGCAAAGCCAGCTTTCCTGCAAGCCATCGAGGATGTCCAAGGAGGATCCCGAAATGAAGTGCATCAGTTGGAGATTCTCTATTACCTTGAGGCCTTAATCATACTAAAACACTTACAAAGACCAGGAGTTGTCAGAAACATGACGGTAAGTAACAACCTACTCATTATCCTGATTTAAAGCCACATGTCTATCTAACTTTCCCATGTCTTGACTCACAGGTTTCTGAGTGGACAGAGAGGATGCGTCACATCTATCAAAATGAACAGCTAATAATTGTCGGAGTTAAATCCCATAAGACTGCTGCCCACCAAGTAGCCTGTTTTGTGCTTACTGAAGAAGAAGAAAAGGTAAGATGTTCCTGTCACTACGATGGCACCCACATTAGAGAGGGATCTGTTAGTTGTCATGACTTCAACCCGTAGGATTAGTGGCATTCTGTCCCTTTTAGTAGATCCTCCCTTTAACCAGATTTTACAGGACAACTTGGTGCTACATCCTCATGCAGGTGTGTTGGGAGTCTTTCCCTTATTTCCCTGCAGTATCCAGGATGCTAAACCATAGTATCGGTGTCCAGAATAGTGCATTTTCTTAACAATAATGCTTGTTGCAGCAGCATCCAGAATGCATTATCAGTAGGAACAGATATGCTCTCCCTTATCACAGATGTTCTGCACTTTAAATGAATGGTGGGCAGTTTATAGTCTGACATATGTTTGGTGTGAGGTGACTTTTCTATATATTTAGATTGTGTGGTTCCTATCATGCTCTGAAATCCAACTGAGGCGGAGGAGAGATACTGCCCTTTTAGTCTGTAGGTTTCGCTCTCCTGGTTAGGCACATCCCTCCCTCACGTTGGTGCGGTCATTGACTCCAGTAATTAATTTAGTCTATTTCAAATTTTCTTATCTTAATATTGAAGGGCCCAACTCAATTTTTATTAAGTGGTTTACTGTTTTTTGTTTTGTTTATTTACAGTGGTTTAACATCTACTTTAAAAAAGTGAGACGGGTGCTGGCCAAAAAAGACAGTCCAGATAAATTCTTCTTATCGACTACAGGAAGACAGATATATAATGTATCCACCGACCTTCATTGCTACCAGAAGAAGTAAGTCTTAAAAGTTAAAAATCCTACATATTAGATGTTGTGCCATGTATTTATGATCTACTCTATTGCTATCTAGGTACAAACTTAAATCCATCTCTAGTCAGGTGGCAAGAAAAACTTGTGAAACATGGACCGTGTCACATTTAACAGAGACACAGAGGTATCTTTTCTCCAAATATCTCAGTCATTCCAACATGACAGCAGAGAGGAATTACAGAGAAAAAACGTTAGGAGACCTCTGCCAAGCATACACACTGGTCTTGGCAGCAGGGAAATCATCGGAAAATCAACCTCAACCCAGCAGCTCAAGGTAATTTATTGCAAAGCAGTTATGATCTATTTCACCAAATTGTTGATAAAATGTAATATTCTGTTTTCTATCTCCCCTAAAGAGAAGCAGAAGAGAGCAATGGAGAAGAGGAGCAAATGGTCCAGCAAGCTGAAGACTACAGTGCCCAGGGTGAAACAGAGGACCTCGGTGTGTCAAATTTAAATACTAAGACTCAAAGGTGGGTATATTATTAAATCAAGCAAGCTAGTAGGAGTTGGCAAACTGTACATAGCTTGTGATGTTATGGACAATGACTTGTTCTTCTGAGCATCCTCAGCACCTATACCCAGGCAAAGTGCTCTCAGTAGCGGCCACTTGTAGACAGTATGCGGAAGGGTATATTACAGGCGTTTATTGATGATATCTCCATCGCAGAACAAACCTCGATGCCTAAACTTTTAGGATTGATAGAAGATATCCTTATACCACTCTAAGTGCCCAGAAAATGTAATGTTATTATTTATATCAGGCGGAGAGCACCAATCGAACCTAGGGTCACAACAAGGTCCATGAAGACAGGGATGCAGTTGAGGAAAAGGAAACACCCAGGGTAATTGAATTGGTCAATATACTCATTCACATTGTCCTTGAACAATAAACATTTCGGTTTTAACATATGTATTCCCCTTCTTTCCTTTAACCCCTTAATAACATCTGACGTACTAATACGCGTCTGTGCCCTGGGACTTAAGAGCCAGACCCGTATTAGTACGTCATCGCGATCGCGCCCGCACACAGGCTGTGCGGGCGCGATCGCCGCCGGGTGTCAGCTGATTGTCACAGCTGACACCCGGTACTATGTGCAGGGAGCGGTCACGCACCGCTCCCAGCACATTAACCCCCGCGATGCTGCGATCGAAGTCGATCGAAGTCGATCGCGGCATTGCGGGGGCAAGGGGAGGTGATCGGCGATACTCACCTCCTCTTCCGGCTTCCAGCGCAGTCTGCAAAGGCTTCCCGGGTGTTGCCATGACGACCCGATGTCGTCATGACAACATCCGGGTCACCAGAGAGCAGGAAGATTGCTTGGACATGCGCAGTGCATCTCCAAGCAATCTTCACACTGTGCACTTCTGACAGCCTTCATGGCATAGGGATGGTGCTCCATTCCTGTGCCATGCAGGCGATCAGAAAAAAAAAAGTGAAAGTCCCAGAGTGGGACAAAGTAATAAAGTGTATAAACTGTGTGAAAGTGGAAAAAAAAAAAAAAAAAAAAAGTGCAAAAATATTATAAAAAAATAAAAAAAATAATACACCAAAAATAAAAATATAATGTACCCATCAATAAATATTATTATAAAAAAAATTAAAAAAAAACAATAAAAGTACACATATTTGGTATCGCCGCGTCCGGAACAACCTGACCTATAAAACTGTCCCACTAGTTAACCCCTTCAGTGAACACGGTAAAAAAAAAAAAAAAAAAAACAAGCAAAAAACAATGCTTTATCACCATACCGCCAAACAAAAAGTGGAATAACACGCGATCAAAAAGACGCATATAAATAAAAATGATACCGCTGAAAACGTCATCTCGTCCCGCAAAAAACAAGCCGCCATATAGCTCCATCAGCCGAAAAATAAAAAAGTTATAGCTCTCAGAATAAAGCGATACTAAAAAATATTTTTTTCTATAAAATAGCTTTTATTGTGTATAAGCGCCAAAACATAGAAAAATGATACAAATGTGGTACCGCTGTAAACGTACTGACCCGAAGAGTAAAGCTGCCTCATCAATTTTACCACACGCGGAACAGAATAAAAAAAAAAAAAAAAAACAATTCCTGAATTGTTGGTTTTTGTTTATTCTGCCTCCCAAAAATCGGAATAGAAAGCGATCAAAAAATGTCACGTGCCTGAAAATGGCACCAATAACAACGTCAAGTCATCCCGCAAAAAACGAGCCGTCACATGACTGTCTGCCAAAATCTGGAAAAATTATAGCTCTCAAAATATGGCGATGCAAAAACTAGATTTTACAAAAAATGCGTCTTTTAGTGTGTGACAGCTGTCAGTCATAAAAACCCCATATGATTCTGGCATTGCTGTAATCACACCGACCCGAAGAATAAAGTCGTCTAATCACTTATACCGCACAAGGAACGGCGTCAAAAATAAACTCTTGAGTTAGGATTGGGCTAGGGTTAGGGCTGGGTTTGGGGCTAGGGTTGTGCTGGGGCTAGGGTTGTGCTGGGGCTAGGGTTGTGCTGGGGCTAGGGTTGTGCTGGGGCTAGGGTTGTGCTGGGGCTAGGGTTGTGCTAGGGTTAGGGCTGGGGTTGGGATTTTTTTCAAAAGTAAGAAAAAAAGATGACGATATGGCGACTAGTGTTGAGAGCAAGTGCTCGCTACTTGAGTTTGCATCGGGTGCTCTGGTATGCATTTAGTATCGTGGGTATTTGAGTGACATGCTCGAGTCTCTGCCCCATATGCTTCGCGGCCAAAAAACTTTACGGGGATTGCCTGCCATGCACGAGCGATCCCCGCATGTTTTTTTTTGGGTGTCTAATAACCGTGAAACATGCGGAGCAGGGACTCGAGCATGTCACTCGAGCACACGCTGTACATGGTGCATACCTGAGTACCCGATGCAAACTCAAGTAGCGAGCACTTGCGCTCAAGAATAATGAAAACTTATTCAATATGATTACCTAATGTAAACAAATAATGTGCCGTACCTCTGGGTTCAAAATGTTCACTATACACCTTAATAAAATCTTTGAGGGGTATAGTTTCCAAAATGGGGACACTTGTGGGGGAGCTCCACTGTTTAGGCACATCACGGGCTCTCCAAACGCGACATGGTGTCCGCTAACAAATTGAATGGAAAATCGGCTCAAATTGTTAGCGGACGCCATGTTGCGTTTGGAGAGCCCCTGTGTGTCCAAACATTGGAGCTCCCCCACAAGTGACCCCATTTTGGAAACTAGACCCCCCAAGGCACCTATCTAGATGCATAGTGAGCACTTAGAACCCCCAGGTGCTTCACAAATTGATTCGTAAAAATGAAAAAGTGAAAATAAAACACTTTTTCATTTTTATGAATCAATTTGTGAAGCACCTGGGGTTCCAAGTGCTCACTATGAATCTAGATAGGTGCCTTGGGGGGTCTAGTTTCCAAAATGGGGTCACTTGTGGGGGAGCTCCAATGTTTGGGCACACAGGGACTCTCTAAATGCAACATGGTATCCGCTAACAAATTGAATGGAAAATCGGCTCAAATTGTTAGCGGACACCACATTGCGTTTGGAGAGCCCCTCTGTGCCCAAACTTTGGAGCTCCCCCACAAGTGACCCCATTTTGGAAACTAGACCCCCCAAGGCACCTTTCTAGATGCATAGTGAGCACTTGGAACCCCCAGGTGCTTCACAAATTGATTCGTAAAAATGAAAAAGTGAAAAAAAAAACACTTTTTCATTTTTATGAATCAATTTGTGAAGCACCTGGGGTTCCAAGTGCTCACTATGAATCTAGATAGGTGCCTTGGGGGGTCTAGTTTCCAAAATGGGGTCACTTGTGGGGGAGCTCCAATGTTTGGGCACACAGGGACTCTCCAAATGCAACATGATATCCGCTAACAAATTGTCGGCTCAAATTGTTAGCGGATATCATGTTGCATTTGGAGAGTCCCTGTGTGCCCAAACATTGGAGCTCCTCCACAAGTGACCCCATTTTGGAAACTAGACCCCCCAAGGCACCTATCTAGATGCATAGTGAGCACTTGGAACCCCTAGGTGCTTCACAAATTAATTCGTAAAAATGAAAAAGTGTTTTTTTTTTCACTTTTTCATTATTACGAATCAATTTGTGAAGCACCTGGGGGTTCCAAGTGCTCACTATGCATCTAGAAAGGTGCCTTGGGGGGTCTAGTTTCCAAAATGGGGTCACTTGTGGGGGAGCTCCAAAGTTTGGGCACAGAGAAGCTCTCCAAACGCAATGTGGTGTCCGCTAACAATTTGAGCCGATTTTCCATTCAATTTGTTAGCGGATACCATGTTGCATTTAGAGAGTCCCTGTGTGCCCAAACATTGGAGCTCCCCCACAAATGACCCCATTTTGGAAACTAGACCCCCCAAGGCACCTATCTAGATGCATAGTGAGCACTTGGAACCCCTAGGTGCTTCACAAATTGATTCGTAAAAATGAAAAAGTGGTTTTTTTTTCACTTTTTCATTATTACGAATCAATTTGTGAAGCACCTGGGGGTTCCAAGTGCTCACTATGCATCTAGAAAGGTGCCTTGGGGGGTCTAGTTTCCAAAATGGGGTCACTTGTGGGGGAGCTCCAAAGTTTGGACACAGAGAAGCTCTCCAAACGCAATGTGGTGTCCGCTAACAATTTGAGCCGATTTTCCATTCAATTTGTTAGCGGATACCATGTTGCATTTAGAGAGTCCCTGTGTGCCCAAACATTGGAGCTCTCCCACAAGTGACCCCATTTTGGAAACTAGACCCCCCAAGGCACCTATCTAGATGCATAGTGAGCAGTTGGAACCCCCAGGTGCTTCACAAATTGATTCATAAAAATGAAAAAGTGTTTTTTTTTTCACTTTTTCATTGTTACGAATCAATTTGTGAAGCACCTGGGGGTTCCAAGTGCTCACTATGCATCTAGATAGGTGCCTTGGGGGGTCTAGTTTCCAAAATGGGGTCACTTGTGGGGGAGCTCCAATGTTTGGGCACACAGCAGCTCTCCAAACGCAACATGGTGTCGCTAACAATTTGAGCCAATTTTGCGTTAAATTTGTTAGCGGACACCATGTTGCATTTAGAGAGCCGCTGTGTGCCCAAATATTGGAGCTCCCCCACAAGTGACCCCATTTTGGAAACTAGACCACCCAAGGCACCTATCTAGATGCATAGTGAGCACTTGGAACCCTCAGGTGCTTCACAAATTGATTCATACAAATGAAAAAGTGTTTTTTTTTTCACTTTTTCATTGTTACGAATCAATTTGTGAAGCACCTGGGGGTTCCAAGTGTTCACTATGCATCTAGATAGGTGCCTTGGGGGGTCTAGTTTCCAAAATGGCGTCACTTGTGGGGGAGCTCCAATGTTTGGGCACACAGGGACTCTCTAAATGCAACATGGTGTCCTCTAACAAATTTAACGGAAAATCGGCTCAAATTGTTAGCGACACCATGTTGCGTTTGGAGAGCCGCTGTGTGCCCAAACATTGGAGCTCCCCCACAAGTGACCCCATTTTGGAAACTAGACCCCCCAAGGCACCTATCTAGATGCATTGTGAGCACTTGGAACACTCAGGTGCTTCACAAATTGATTCATAAAAATGAAAAAGTGTTTTTTTTTTTCACTTTTTCATTGTTACGAATCAATTTGTGAAGCACCTGGGGGTTCCAAGTGCTCACTATGCATCTAGAAAGGTGCCTTGGGGGGTCTAGTTTCCAAAATGGGGTCACTTGTGGGGGAGCTCCAAAGTTTGGGCACACATGGGCTCTCCAAACACAACATGGCGTCCGCTAATTATTCAAGCAAATTTTACAATCAAAAAGTCAAATAGCGCTCCTTCCCTTCCGAGCCCTGCCGTGCGCCCAAACAGTATTTTTTCCCCAAATATTGGGTATCTGCGTGCCCAGGGGAAATTGCACAACAAATTTTGGGGTCCATTTTTTCTTGTTACCCCTGTGAAAATAAAAAAAATTGGGTCTAAATTAACATTTTTGTGAAAAAAGTTAAATGTTCATTTTTTTCTTCCACATTCAAAAAATTCCTGTGAAGCACCTGAAGGGTTAATAAAGTTCTTGAATGTGGTTTTGAGCACCTTGAGGGGTGCAGTTTTTAGAATGGTGTCACTTTTGGGTATTTTCTGTCATAAAGACCCCTCAAAGTGACTTCAAATGTGATGTGGTCCCTAAAAAAATGGTTTTGTAAATTTTGTTGGAAAAATGAGAAATCGCTGGTCAACTTTTAACCCTTATAGCTCCCTAACAAAAAAAAATTTTGGTTCCAAAATTGTGCTGATGTAAAGTAGACATGTGGGAAATGTTATTTATTAACTCTTTTGTGTGACATATCGCTCTGATTTCAGGGCTTAAAAATTCAAATTTTGAAAATTGCAAAATTTTCAAAATTTTCGCCAAATTTCCGTTTTTTTCACAAATAAACGCAAGTGATATCGAAGAAATTTTTCCACAATCATGAAGTACAATATGTCACGAAAAAACAATCTCAGAATCAGGGGGATCCGTTGAAGCGTTCGAGAGTAATTACCTCATAAAGTGACAGTGGTCAGAATTGTAAAAATTGGCCCGGTCATTAACGTGCAAACCACCCGCGGGGCTTAAGGGGTTAAAGAGATTAAGAAGACGGCAGTGATCAGCTCCCAAGAAAGAATGAGGCGTTTCGGAGACTAAAGTTCCGGTCTTGTTAAAGTTTCTGAATTCATGTTTTATTTGTTTCTTTTCTATTCTAGGTTGTTCTACAATTCCAGGTGAACGGGGCCCTCGAAGCAATGGGAGAAGATTTTCTTTATTATAAACATTTGTACTGTTTGTATTAGTGTTAAAGGGATTCTGTCACCAGGTTTTAGCCATCTCATCTGAGCGCACCATAATGTGGACACAGACATCTTTATTCCAGTGATATATCACTTACTAGGCTGCTCAGTGTAGTTTGCATTAAAACACTGTTAAATCATCTGGAGATTATCATTAGAGCACTACTCCAGTAGTCCAGTCATACTTGGGAGCTGCCAAATCTGCAACAGAGAAAACAGTAATTTTATCAAAATGACAGCAAGGAGCTCAGTAAGTGAAACATTGCTGGATCAGGATTTCTATCTCTACATTATGCTGCTGTCCGATGGGATGTCAAAAACCTGGTGACAGAGTCCTTTTAATAACTATTTTAAAGATAAATATAAAGTGGAAGTCCTATGGCTATGATGAAACAATTCTGACAACTGTTCAAATGGCACAATCATTTACTACCGTCAGGTTTCTGAGCCGTTTAGTCTAATGCTTTGTCAGTATTACTAGAATCCATAATAATTTAAAGGTCAGGTAGCCATAAAAGTGCTCCTGCCAGTCAGAGCAGTGCAGTCCCTGGAAATCAGGCCTAGGGAAGCAGAATATATTACCATCCCTAACAACGGTAAGCATGACCCCCAGCTGTCCAGCAACCCGACATGTAGAACTGCCTATAAAAATGACCATTTGTCCAGTCAGTGCATCACTCTCTGGTGCCCTTTTACACTGGCACACTGCTTTCTGTCTCTCTCTCTTTCTCTCTCTCCAGTGCAATGCTCTCTGGTGCTCTTTCACTCTCTTTCCAGTGCACCACTCTCTGATGTGTTCTCTTTCTCCCTACTGCACCGCTCTCTGGCACTCCTCTGTCTTTATAGTGCAGTGCTCTCTTTTGTGCTCTCTCAGTCTCCAGTGCATCACTGGCGATCACTTTTGATCTCTCCCCATTGCACCACTCTCTCGCATGCTCTCTCTCTGGTGCTTTCTTTCCATCCAAAGTGCCTTTTTTTGTCTCTGTGCCTTCACGAGCCTCTCAATCTCTGTCTTTGCCCATCTGTGGCTCTCTATCGGTCTCTGTGCCTCTCTGTCCCTCCCTGTGCTTCTATTTACCTTTTGCATCCCTCTATGTGCCTACCTTTGCCCCTTTGCTCCCCTCTTTGCCTCTATGTGCCTCTCAATGACTCTCTCTCATGCACACCTCTTCCTGTAGGTCAAAGGTAAGAAGCACTACTCAAGTTGCAGCAGAGAAGATTAATTGGTAAGTAACCACAAAGCTACACAGTGTTTAACACTTGTGTATTTTTTAAGAATCTTGTTCCTGTAGGATGCTTCCTGAACATTAAAGTGAATTGTCAGGAAACATCTTTAAGCTACAGGATCCTTGAAAAATATGCAAGTTTTTATTGGATGATTTGTCAGGCTATCAACAATCACACAGGGCCACAGGCCCGTCAACAGGGCAATAGCCCACTCCACAAGGTCCCTTTCCGCAGTGCCATAGGCATTTCCACAGGGCCATAACCCACTCCAGCTCTCTCCACAGGGCAACAGGCCCATTTGAAGGGCCACAGATCCCTCTTCAGGGTCACAGGCCTTTCCACAGGGCCGCACCCACCTTCAGCTCTCTCCACAGGGCCATAGGCCCTTTCCTCAGGGCCACAAGCCCCTCCAGCTCTCTCCACAGGGCAACAGACCACTATACAGGGTCACAGGCCTTTCCACAGGGCCACAAGCCCCTTCAGCTCTCTCCACAGGACCACAGGCTCCTACCGGGCCACAGGCCTTTACACAGTGCCACAAGCCCCTCCAGCTCTTTCCACAGGCAATCATGTTGCATGTTGTTTACTGCAAAAGACTTCATAGGCCCCAATCTTACTCCAGAGCCTTCCACAGGCCCCTCCAGCCCACTCCACATGGCCTTTTTTAGCAGAGCAAAACTCCCTCCAGCTCTCTTTACATCACTACATGCCCCTCTGCGGGCAAACAACCCCTTCAACTCTCTCCACAGTACCATAGGCTCCTACTGCCGGGCCACAAGCATTTCCACAGGGCCACAATCCCCTCCAACTCTTCTCCACAGGACAACAAGCTCTCATTACAGGGCCATAGCTCCCCTCCACAGGGCCAAATGCACTTTCTGCATGGACACAGCCCCATTTAGCTCTCTCCACAGAGACACAAGGCCCGTCTGCAGAGCACAAGCCCCCTCTTCAAGGCCAAAAGGCCTTTCTACATGGCCATAGTCATTTCCATAGGGCACGAGCCCCTCCAGCTCTCTCCACAGGGCAACGGACCCCTATACAGGGTCACAGGCCTTTCCACAGGGCGACAACACCTTCAGCTCTCTCCACATGACCACAGGCTCCTACTGGGCCACAGGCCTTTCCACAGTGCCACAAGCCCCTCCAGCTCTCTCCACAGGCAATCATGTTGCATGTTGTTTACTGCAAAGGACTTCATAGGCCCAAATCTTACTCCAGAGCCTTCGAAAGGCCCCTCCAGCCCGCTCCACATGGCCTTTTCGTCAGGACACAACTCCCTCCAGCTCTCTTTACATCGCCACATGCTCCTCAGCGGGGCCACAGACACCTATACAGGGTCACAGGCCTTTCCACAGGGCCTCAACCCCTTCAGCTGTCTCCACAGGACCACAGGCTTTTCCACAGCCCACAACTCCTTCCAGCTCTCACCACAGGGCCACAGCCCCTTCCACAGGGCTAAAGGGCGTATCCATAGGGCCACAGACCTTTCCACAGGGCCACAACACCCTCCAGCTCTCTCCACAGGACAAGAAGCTCTCTTTACAGGGCCATAGCTCACCTCCACAGGGCCAAAAGCACTTTCCACACGGCCACAACTCCCAACAGCTCTCTCCACAGAGTCACAGGGCCCGTCTGCAGGGCACAAGCCCCCTCTTCAAGGCCAAAAGGCCTTTCTACATGGCCATAGTCATTTCCATAGGGCACGAGCCCCTCCAGCTCTCTCCACAGGGCAACGGACCCCTATACAGGGTCAC
Organism: Phyllobates terribilis; assembly: GCF_046119375.1. Classification (NCBI taxonomy): domain Eukaryota; kingdom Metazoa; phylum Chordata; class Amphibia; order Anura; family Dendrobatidae; genus Phyllobates; species Phyllobates terribilis. Next base: position 505,686 of record NW_027363461.1, read on the forward strand.
AGGTCTTTCCACAGGGCCACAATCCCCTCCAACTCTTCTCCACAGGACAACAAGCTCTCTTTACCGGGCCATAGCTCCCCTCCACAGGGCCAAATGCACTTTCTGCATGGCCACAGCCCCCTTTAGCTCTCTCCACAGAGACACAAGGCCCGTCTGCAGGGCACAAGCCCCCTCTTCAAGGCCAAAAGGCCTTTCTACAGGGCCATAGTCATTTCCATAGGGCACAAGCCCCTCCAGCTCTCTCCACAGGGCAACGGACCTCTATACAGGGTCACAGGCCTTTCCACAGGGCCACAACACCTTCAGCTCTCTCCACAGGACCACAGGCTCCTACTGGGCCACAGGCCTTTCCACAGTGCCACAAGCCCCTCCAGTTCTCTCCACAGGCAATCATGTTGCATGTTGTTTACTGCAAAGGACTTCATAGGCCCAAATCTTACTCCAGAGCCTTCCACAGGCCTCTCCAGCCCGCTCCACATGGCCTTTTCCTCAGGCCACAACTCCCTCCAGCTCTCTTTACATCGCCACATGCCCCTCTGCGGGGCCACAGACCCCTATACAGGGTCACTGGCCTTTCCACAGGGCCTCAACCCCTTCAGCTCTCTCCACAGGACCACAGGCTTTTCCACAGCCCACAACTCCTTCCAGCTCTCACCACAGGGCCACAGCCCCTTCCACAAGGCTAAAGGGCCTATCCATAGGGCCACAGACCTTTCCACAGGGCCACAACACCCTCCAGCTCTCTCCACAGGACAAGAAGCTCTCTTTACAGGGCCATAGCTCACCTCCACAGGGCCAAATGCACTTTCCACACGGCCACAACTCCCAACAGCCCTCTCCACAGAGTCACAGGGCCCGTCTGCAGGGCACGAGCCCCTCTTCAAGGCCAAAAGGCCTTTCTACATGGCCATAGTCATTCCCATAGGGCACGAGCACCTCCAGCTCTCTCCACAGGGCAACGGACCCCTGTACAGGGTCACAGTCCTTTCCACAGGGCCACAACAGCTTCAGCTCTCTCCACAGGCAATCATGTTGCATGTTGTTTACTGCAGAGGACTTCATAGGCCCAAACCTTACTCCAGAGCCTTCCACAGGCCCCTCCAGCCCGCTCCACATGGCCTTTTCCTCAGGACACAACTCCCTACAGCTCTCTTTACATCGCCACATGCCCCTCTGCGGGGCCACAGACCCCTATACAGGGTCACATGCCTTTCCACAGGGCCTCAACCCCTTCAGCTCTCTCCACAGGACCACTGCCTCCTTCTGCCGGGCTACAAGCCTTTCCCCAGGGCCACAATCCCCTCCAACTCTTCTCCACACGACAACAAGCTCTCTTTACCGGTCCATAGCTCCACTCCACAGGGCCAAATGCACTTTCTGCATGGCCACAGCCCCCTTTAGCTCTCTCCACAGAGACACAAGGCCCGTCTGCAGGGCACAAGCCCCCTCTTCAAGGCCAAAAGGCCTTTCTACATGGCCATAGTCATTTCCATAGGGCACAAGCCCCTCCAGCTCTCTCCACAGGGCAACGGACCCCTATACAGGGTCACAGGCCTTTCCACAGGGCTACAACACTTTCAGCTCTCTCCACAGGACCACAGGCTCCTACTGGGCCACAGGCCTTTCCACGGTGCCACAAGCCCCTCCAGCTCTCTCCACAGGCAATCATGTTGCATTTTGTTTACTGCAAAGGACTTCATAGGCCCAAATCTTACTCCAGAGCCTTCCACAGGCCTTTCCAGCCCACTCCACATGGCCTTTTCCTCAGGCCACAACTCCCTCCAGCTCTCTTTACATCGCCACATGCACCCTCTGCGGGGCCACAGACCCCTATACAGGGTCACAGGCCTTTCCACAGGGCCTCAACCCCTTCAGCTCTCTCCACAGGACCACTGGCTCCTTCTGCCGGGCCACAAGCATTTCCACAGGGCCACAATCCCCTCCAACTCTTCTCCACAGGACAACAAGATCTCTTTACAGAGCCATAACTCCCCTCCACAGGGCCAAATGCACTTTCTGCACGGCCACAGCCCCCTTTAGCTCTCTCCACAGAGACACAGGGCCCGTCTGCAGGACACAAGCCCCCTCTTCAAGGCCAAAGGGCCTTTCTACATGGCCATAGTCATTTCCATAGGGCACAAGCCCCTCCAGCTCTCTCCACAGGGCAACGGACCCCTATACAGGGTCACAGGCCTTTCCACAGGGCCACAACACCTTCAGCTCTCTCCACAGGACCACAGGCTACTACCGGGCCACAGGTCTTTCCACAGTGCCACAAGCACCATCCAGCTCTCTCCACAGGCAATCATGTTGCACTTTTGCAACAAGAGTCAATTTTTGTTGCAGTTCGGCAACATTGGAGTCAACCCTGTTGCAAATCGGACACGAAGCTTGAAAATTTAGATGTTTACTGCAAAGGACTTCATAGGCCTTCATCTTACTCCAGAGCCTTCCACAGGCCCCTCCAGCAAGCTCTGCATGGCCTTTTCCACAGGCCACAACTCCATCCAGCTCTCTTTACATCGCCACATGCCCCTCTGCGGGGCAACAGACCCCTATACAGGGTCACAGGCCTCTCCACAGGGCCTCAACCCCTTCAGCTCTCTCCACAGGACCACTGGCTCCTTCTGCCGGGCCACAAGCCTTTCCACAGGGCCACAATCCCCTCCAATTCCACAGGACAACAGGCTCTCTTTACAGGGCCATAGCTCCCCTCCACAGGGCCAAATGCACTTTCCACATGGCCACAACCCCCTCCAGCTCTCTACACAGAGTCATGGGGCCCATCTGCAGGGCACAAGACCCTTCATCAAGGCCAAGGGGCCTTTCTACAGGGCCACTGGCCTTTAAATAGTGCCACAACCTCCTCTGGCTCTCTCAAGAGGGCCACAGGCTCCTTCTACAGGGCAAGGGCCCCCTCCACAAGGCCAAAGGCCCTTTGCAAAGGGCCATAGGTCCATTCCACAGGGTCATAGTCATTTCCATAGGGCCATAACCCCCCTCAAGCTCTCTCCACAGAACCGCAGGCTCCTTCTACAGGTTTACAGGCATATACACAGGGCCACATCCGCCTTCACCTCTCTCCACAAGGCGACAGGGCCCTTTCACTGTGTCATAGGCCTTTCCATAAGGCCACAACCCCCTCTGTCTCTCTCAAAAAGGACAGAGGCTCCCTTTACAAGGCAACAGCCCCCTCCACAAGGCCAAAGGCCTTTTTCAAAGGGCCACAGGTCCCTTTCGCAGGGCCATAGGCATTTCCCCAAGGCAATAACCCCCTCCAGCTCTCTCCACAGGACCACAGGCTCCTTCTACAAGACTACAGCCCCTTTGAGCTCTTTCATCAGGGCCACAGCCTCCTCCGCCCCCCTTTAATCAGTTAAAAGGGCTCAATTGAGTGACCACAACACCTTCAGCTCTCTCCACAGGACCACAGGCTCCTACTGAGCCACAGGACTTTCCACAGTGCCACAAGCCCCTCTAGCTCTCTCCACAGGCAATCATGTTGCATGTTTTTTACTGCAAAGGACTTCATAGGCCAAAATCTTACTCCAGAGCCTTCCACAGGCCCCTCCAGCCAGCTCCACATGGCCTTTTCCTCAGGCCACAACTCCCTCCAGCTCTCTTTACATCGCCACATGCCCCTCTGCGGGGCCACAGACCCCTATACAGGGTCACTGGCCTTTCCACAGGGCCTCAACCCCTTCAGCTCTCTCCACAGGACCACAGGCTTTTCCACAGCCCACAACTCCTTCCAGCTCTCACCACAGGGCCACAGCCCCTTCCACAAGGCTAAAGGGCCTATCCATAGGGCCACAGACCTTTCCACAGGGCCACAACACGCTCCAGCTCTCTCCACAGGACAAGAAGCTCTCTTTACAGGGCCATAGCTCACCTCCACAGGGCCAAATGCACTTTCCACACGGCCACAACTCCCAACAGCCCTCTCCACAGAGTCACAGGGCCCGTCTGCAGGGCACGAGCCCCTCTTCAAGGCCAAAAGGCCTTTCTACATGGCCATAGTCATTCCCATAGGGCACGAGCACCTCCAGCTCTCTCCACAGGGCAACGGACCCCTGTACAGGGTCACAGTCCTTTCCACAGGGCCACAACAGCTTCAGCTCTCTCCACAGGCAATCATGTTGCATGTTGTTTACTGCAGAGGACTTCATAGGCCCAAACCTTACTCCAGAGCCTTCCACAGGCCCCTCCAGCCCGCTCCACATGGCCTTTTCCTCAGGCCACAACTCCCTCCAGCTCTCTTTACATCGCCACATGCCCCTCTGCGGGGCCACAGACCCCTATACAGGGTCACATGCCTTTCCACAGGGCCTCAACCCCTTCAGCTCTCTCCACAGGACCACTGCCTCCTTCTGCCGGGCTACAAGCCTTTCCACAGGGCCACAATCCCCTCCAACTCTTCTCCACAGGACAACAAGCTCTCTTTACAGGGCCATAGCTCCCCTCCACAGGGCCAAATGCACTTTCTGCACGGCCACAGCCCCCTTTAGCTCTCTCCACAGAGACACAAGGCCCGTCTGCAGGGCACAAGCCCCCTCTTCAAGGCCAAAAGGCCTTTCTACATGGCCATAGTCATTTCCATAGGGCACGAGCCCCTCCAGCTCTCTCCACAGGTCAACGGACCGCTATACAGGGTCACAGGCCTTTCCACAGGGCCACAACACCTTCAGCTCTTCCACATGACCACAGGCTCCAGCCCGGCCACAGGCCTTTCCACAGTGCTACAAGTCCCTCCAGCTCTCTCCACAGGCAATCATGTTTCATGTTGTTTACCGCAAAAGGACTTCATAGGCCCAAATCTTACTTCAGACCCTTCCACAGGCCCCTCCAGCCCGCTCCACATGGCCTTTTCCGCAGGCCACAACTCCCTCCAGCTCTCTTTACATCGCCACATGCCCCTCTGCGGGGCCACAGACCCCTATACAGGGTCACAGGCCTTTCCACAGGACCTCAACCCCTTCAGCTCTCTCCACAGGACCACAGACTTTTCCACAGCCCACAACTCCTTCCAGCTCTCACCAGAGGGCCACAGCCCCTTCCACAAGGCTAAAGGGAATATCCATAGGGCCACAACACCCTCCAGCTCTCTCCACAGGACAAGAAGCTCTCTTTACAGGGCCATAGCTCACCTCCACAGGGCCAAATGCACTTTCCACACGGCCACAACTCCCAACAGCTCTCTCCACAGAGTCACAAGGCCCGTCTGCAGGGCACAAGCCCCCTCTTCAAGGCCAAAAGGCCTTTCTACATGGCCATAGTCATTTCCATAGGGCACGAGCCCCTCCAGCTCTCTCCACAGGGCAACGGACCCCTATACAGGGTCACAGGCCTTTCCCCAGGGCCACAATCCCCTCCAACTCTTCTCCACACGACAACAAGCTCTCTTTACCGGGCCATAGCTCCCCTCCACAGGGCCAAATGCACTTTCTGCATGGCCACAGCCCCCTTTAGCTCTCTCCACAGAGACACAAGGCCCGTCTGCAGGGCACAAGCCCCCTCTTCAAGGCCAAAAGGCCTTTCTACATGGCCATAGTCATTTCCATAGGGCACAAGCCCCTCCAGCTCTCTCCACAGGGCAACGGACCCCTATACAGGGTCACAGGCCTTTCCACAGGGCCACAACACTTTCAGCTCTCTCCACAGGACCACAGGCTCCTACTGGACCACAGGCCTTTCCACAGTGCCACAAGCCCCTCCAGCTCTCTCCACAGGCAATCATGTTGCATGTTGTTTACTGCAAAGGACTTCATAGGCCCAAATCTTACTCCAGAGCCTTCCACAGGCCTTTCCAGCCCACTCCACATGGCCTTTTCCTCAGGCCACAACTCCCTCCCGCTCTCTTTACATCGCCACATGCACCCTCTGCGGGGCCACAGACCCCTATACAGGGTCACAGGCCTTTCCACAGGGCCTCAACCCCTTCAGCTCTCTCCACAGGACCACTGGCTCCTTCTGCCGGGCCACAAGCATTTCCACAGGGCCACAATCCCCTCCAACTCTCTACACAGGACATCTAGCTCTCTTTACAGGGCTATAGCTCCCCTCCACAGGGCCAAATGCACTTTCCACACGGCCAAAATCCCCTCCAGTTCTCTCCACAGAGTCACGGGGCTCGTCTGCAGGGCACAAGCCCCTTCATCAAGGCCAAGGGGCCTTTCTACAGGGCTACTGGCCTTTAAATAGGGCCACAACCCCCTCTGGTACTCTCAACAGGGCCACAGGCTCCTTCTACAGGTGTACAGGCATTTACACAGGGCCACAACCACCTTTACCTCTCTCCACAGGGCAACAGGGCCCTTTCACTATGCAATAAGCCTTTCCATAAGGCCACAACCCCCTCTCTCTCTCTCAAAAAGGACAGAGGCTCCCTTTACAAGGAAACAGCCCCCTCCACAAGGCCAAAGTCCTTTTTCAAAGGGCCACAGGTCCCTTCCACAGGGCCATAGGCATTTCCCCAAGGCAATAGCCCCCTCCAGCTCTCTCCACAGGACCACAGGCTCCTTCTACAAGGCTACAACCCATTTCAGCTCTTTCATCAGGGCCACAGCCCCCTCCACCCCTCTTTAATCAGTTAAAAGGACTCATTTGAGTGACCTATTGACCATTGGTCAGCTCGAGTAAAGGAACCTGATATAGTATACTGCACTGTTTAATATTCTTTTTTTTCTTTACACAGGTTGAATGCTGGCAAAGAAATGTCACCTATGCCATGCTCCTTTATACCAGTTTTCTTGATTGACATGTTATTTTTGGAGCCAAATGAGAAAATTGGGAAATAGAAAGCTCCCCCCTCCTTCCAATCAGTGGATCCGGTCAGGTGCTCAGTGGCGGTAGGCCACCGCCTGGAAGCCAAACATGAAAAAAGGAATGCTGGCACCGGTTTCCATATGATGAATTTTACTTTATTCCATGAAGATCAATACATTAAAAAGAAGGCATCTTTACAGGCAATCCGCCATCATGTCATTTTTGGTTTAAGCCTAATTTCTTTCAATAAATAAAATGGAATAAATGTGTCACTTTTTTGCCTATACTAGTAGTTGTGGGGTATTATGACATCACAATAGAATTAATACTTACCCTTTCCGATGCCTTTTAGGGCTATCCGGTGCAGAACCAAGGCCAAATACCAACCGACAGGACCTTCATGTGACATCATGGAAGGTCCTGTCGCTCAGGACGTGGCTTTGGCTCTGCAGCGGATAGACCGAAAAGGCGTCTGAAAGGGTAAGTATTAATTCTTTATTATTTTTAATACATCTGTATTTATTTAATTTTGATTTCGTACTGTATAGTAATACATTACAAAATGAAATGGGGGCTGGCAGACATGTCACAAAGGGGAGGAGGAACAGGATTCTTCTTCCACCTCTGTGACATCACTTCTCCTCCGGACCGGGTGGTGTGTGAACACAGCCTCAGGCTGCGTGCCCACGTAGCGATTTACAAGCGTATATATTGCGTAATTTACGCAGCGGAAACGCTTGTGAAACACTTGATAATCTGCACCCCATGGTACTCAGTGGCATTCCGCAATGTTAATGCCCATGCTGTAGATTTTTACGCAGCGTTTCTGCTGCGCTTAAAAATCCTTTCCACAGGGCCACAACACATTCAGCTCTCTCCACAGGACCACAGGCTCCTACCCGGCCACAGGCCTTTCCACAGTGCTACGAGTCCCTCCAGCTCTCTCCACAGGCAATCATGTTGCATGTTGTTTACCGCAAAAGGACTTCATAGGCCCAAATCTTACTTTAGACCCTTCCACAGGCCCCTCCAGCCCGCTCCACATGGCCTTTTCCGCAGGCCACAACTCCCTCCAGCTCTCTTTACATCGCCACATGCCCCTCTGCGGGGCCACAGACCCCTATACAGGGTCACAGGCCATTCCACAGGGCCACAATCCCCTCCAACTCTTCTCCACAGGACAACAAGCTCTCTTTACCGGGCCATAGCTCCCCTCCACAGGGCCAAATGCACTTTCTGCACGGCCACAGCCCCCTTTAGCTCTCTCCACAGAGACACAAGGCCCGTCTGCAGGGCACAAGCCCCCTCTTCAAGGCCAAAAGGCCTTTCTACATGGTCATAGTCATTTCCATAGGGCACGAGCCCCTCCAGCTCTCTCCACAGGGCAACGGACCGCTATACAGGGTCACAGGCCTTTCCACAGGGCCACAACACCTTCAGCTCTTCCACAGGACCACAGGCTCCAGCCCGGCCACAGGCCTTTCCACAGTGCTACAAGTCCCTCCAGCTCTCTCCACAGGCAATCATGTTTCATGTTGTTTACCGCAAAAGGACTTCATAGGCCCAAATCTTACTTCAGACCCTTCCACAGGCCCCTCCAGCCCGCTCCACATGGCCTTTTCCGCAGGCCACAACTCCCTCCAGCTCTCTTTACATCGCCACATGCCCCTCTGCGGGGCCACAGACCCCTATACAGGGTCACAGGCCTTTCCACAGGAACTCAACCCCTTCAGCTCTCTCCACAGGACCACAGACTTTTCCACAGCCCACAACTCCTTCCAGCTCTCACCAGAGGGCCACAGCCCCTTCCACAAGGCTAAAGGGCCTATCCATAGGGCCACAGACATTTCCACAGGGCCACAACACCCTCCAGCTCTCTCCACAGGACAAGAAGCTCTCTTTACAGGGCCATAGCTCACCTCCACAGGGCCAAATGCACTTTCCACACGGCCACAACTCCCAACAGCTCTCTCCACAGAGTCACAAGGCCCGTCTGCAGGGCACAAGCCCCCTCTTCAAGGCCAAAAGGCCTTTCTACATGGCCATAGTCATTTCCATAGGGCACGAGCCCCTCCAGCTCTCTCCACAGGGCAACGGACCCCTATACAGGGTCACAGGCCTTTCCCCAGGGCCACAATCCCCTCCAACTCTTCTCCACACGACAACAAGCTCTCTTTACCGGGCCATAGCTCCCCTCCACAGGGCCAAATGCACTTTCTGCATGGCCACAGCCCCCTTTAGCTCTCTCCACAGAGACACAAGGCCCGTCTGCAGGGCACAAGCCCCCTCTTCAAGGCCAAAAGGCCTTTCTACATGGCCATAGTCATTTCCATAGGGCACAAGCCCCTCCAGCTCTCTCCACAGGGCAACGGACCCCTATACAGGGTCACAGGCCTTTCCACAGGGCCACAACACTTTCAGCTCTCTCCACAGGACCACAGGCTCCTACTGGGCCACAGGCCTTTCCACGGTGCCACAAGCCCCTCCAGCTCTCTCCACAGGCAATCATGTTGCATGTTGTTTACTGCAAAGGACTTCATAGGCCCAAATCTTACTCCAGAGCCTTCCACACGCCTTTCCAGCCCACTCCACATGGCATTTTCCTCAGGCCACAACTCCCTCCAGCTCTCTTTACATCGCCACATGCACCCTCTGCGGGACCACAGACCCCTATACAGGGTCACAGGCCTTTCCACAGGGCCTCAACCCCTTCAGCTCTCTCCACAGGACCACTGGCTCCTTCTGCCGGGCCACAAGCATTTTCACAGGGCCACAATCCCCTCCAACTCTTCTCCACAGGACAACAAGCTCTCTTTACAGAGCCATAACTCCCCTCCACAGGGCCAAATGCACTTTCTGCACGGCCACAGCCCCCTTTAGCTCTCTCCACAGAGACACAGGGCCCGTCTGCAGGACACAAGCCCCCTCTTCAAGGCCAAAGGGCCTTTCTACATGGCCATAGTCATTTCCATAGGGCACAAGCCCCTCCAGCTCTCTCCACAGGGCAACGGACCCCTATACAGGGTCACAGGCCTTTCCACAGGGCCACAACACCTTCAGCTCTCTCCACAGGACCACAGGCTACTACCGGGCCACAGGTCTTTCCACAGTGCCACAAGCACCATCCAGCTCTCTCCACAGGCAATCATGTTGCACTTTTGCAACAAGAGTCAATTTTTGTTGCAGTTCGGCAACATTGGAGTCAACCCTGTTGCAAATCGGACACGAAGCTTGAAAATTTAGATGTTTACTGCAAAGGACTTCATAGGCCTTCATCTTACTCCAGAGCCTTCCACAGGCCCCTCCAGCACGCTCCACATGGCCTTTTCCACAGGCCACAACTCCATCCAGCTCTCTTTACATCGCCACATGCCCCTCTGCGGGGCAACAGACCCCTATACAGGGTCACAGGCCTCTCCACAGGGCCTCAACCCCTTCAGCTCTCTCCACAGGACCACTGGCTCCTTCTGCCGGGCCACAAGCCTTTCCACAGGGCCACAATCCCCTCCAATTCCACAGGACAACAGGCTCCCTTTACAGGGCCATAGCTCCCCTCCACAGGGCCAAATGCACTTTCCACATGGCCACAACCCCCTCCAGCTCTCTACACAGAGTCATGGGGCCCGTCTGCAGGGCACAAGCCCCTTCATCAAGGCCAAGGGGCCTTTCTACAGGGCCACTGGCCTTTAAATAGTGCCACAACCTCCTCTGGCTCTCTCAAGAGGGCCACAGGCTCCTTCTACAGGGCAAGGGCCCCCTCCACAAGGCCAAAGGCCCTTTGCAAAGGGCCATAGGTCCATTCCACAGGGCCATAGTCATTTCCATAGGGCCATAACCCCCTCAAGCTCTCTCCACAGAACCGCAGGCTCCTTCTACAGGTTTACAGGCATATACACAGGGCCACATCCGCCTTCACCTCTCTCCACAAGGCGACAGGGCCCTTTCACTGTGTCATAGGCCTTTCCATAAGGCCACAACCCCCTCTGTCTCTCTCAAAAAGGACAGAGGCTCCCTTTACAAGGCAACAGCCCCCTCCACAAGGCCAAAGGCCTTTTTCAAAGGGCCACAGGTCCCTTTCGCAGGGCCATAGGCATTTCCCCACGGCAATAACCCCCTCCAGCTCTCTCCACAGGACCACAGGCTCCTTCTACAAGACTACAACCCCTTTGAGCTCTTTCATCAGGGCCACAGCCTCCTCCGCCCCCCTTTAATCAGTTAAAAGGGCTCAATTGAGTGACCACAACACCTTCAGCTCTCTCCACAGGACCACAGGCTCCTACTGAGCCACAGGACTTTCCACAGTGCCACAAGCCCCTCTAGCTCTCTCCACAGGCAATCATGTTGCATGTTTTTTACTACAAAGGACTTCATAGGCCAAAATCTTACTCCAGAGCCTTCCACAGGCCCCTCCAGCCGGCTCCACATGGCCTTTTCCTCAGGCCACAACTCCCTCCAGCTCTCTTTACATCGCCACATGCCCCTCTGCGGGGCCACAGACCCCTATACAGGGTCACTGGCCTTTCCACAGGGCCTCAACCCCTTCAGCTGTCTCCACAGGACCACAGGCTTTTCCACAGCCCACAACTCATTCCAGCTCTCACCACAGGGCCACAGCCCTTCCCACAAGGCTAAAGGGCCTATCCATAGGGCCACATACCTTTCCACAGGGCCACAACACCCTCCAGCTCTCTCCACAGGACAAGAAGCTCTCTTTACAGGGCCATAGCTCACGTCCACAGGGCCAAATGCACTTTCCACACGGTCACAACTCCCAACAGCTCTCTCCACAGAGTCACAGGGCCCGTCTGCAGGGCACAAGCCCCCTCTTCAAGGCCAAAAGGCCTTTCTACATGGCCATAGTCATTTCCATAGGGCACGAGCCCATCCAGCTCTCTCCACAGGGCAACAGACCCCTATACAGGATCACAGGCCTTTCCACAGGGCCACAACACCTTCAGCTCTCTCCACAGGACCACAGGCTCCTACTGGGCCACAGGCCTTTCCACAGTGCCACAAGCCCCTCCAGCTCTCTCCACAGGCAATCATGTTGCATGTTGTTTACTGCAAAGGACTTCATAGGCTCAAATCTTACTCCAGAGCCTTCCACAGGCCTCTCCAGCCCGCTCCACATGGCCTTTTCCTCAGGCCACAACTCCCTCCAGCTCTCTTTACATCGCCACATGCCCCTCTGCGGGGCCACAGACCCCTATACAGGGTCACAGGCCTTTCCACAGGGCCTCAACCCCTTCAGCTGTCTCCACAGGACCACAGGCTTTTCCACAGCCCAAAACTCCTTCCAGCTCTCACCACAGGGCCACAGCCCTTTCCACAAGGCTAAAGGGCCTATCCATAGGGCCACAGACCTTTCCACAGGGCCAAAACACCCTCCAGCTCTCTCCACAGGACAAGAAGCTCTCTTTACAGGGCCATAGCTCACCTCCACAGGGCCAAATGCACTTTCCACACGGCCACAACTCCCAACAGCTCTCTCCACAGAGTCACAGGGCCCGTCTGCAGGGCACAAGCCCCCTCTTCAAGGCCAAAAGACCTTTCTACATGGCCATAGTCATTTCCATAGGGCACGAGCCCCTCCAGCTCTCTCCACAGGGCAACAGACCCCTATACAGGATCACAGGCCTTTCCACAGGGCCACAACACCTTCAGCTCTCTCCACAGGACCACAGGCTCCTACTGGGACAAAGGCCTTTCTACAGTGCCAAAAGCCCCTCCAGCTCTCTCCACAGGCAATCATGTTGCATGTTGTTTACTGCAAAGGACTTCATAGGCTCAAATCTTATTCCAGAGCCTTCCACAGGCCTCTCCAGCTCGCTCCACATGGCCTTTTCCTCAGGCCACAACTCCCTCCAGCTCTCTTTACATCGCCACATGCCCCTCTGCGGGGCCACAGACCCCTATACAGGGTCACAGGCCTTTCCACAGGGCCTCAACCCCTTCAGCTGTCTCCACAGGACCACAGGCTTTTCCACAGCCCACAACTCCTTCCAGCTCTCACCACAGGGCCACAGCCCTTTCCACAAGGCTAAAGGGCCTATCCATAGGGCCACATACCTTTCCACAGGGCCACAACACCCTCCAGCTCTCTCCACAGGACAAGAAGCTCTCTTTACAGGGCCATACCTCACCTCCACAGGGCCAAATGCACTTTCCACACGGCCACAACTCCCAACAGCTCTCTCCACAGAGTCACAGGGCCCGTCTGCAGGGCACAAGCCCCCTCTTCAAGGCCAAAAGGCCTTTCTACATGGCCATAGTCATTTCCATAGGGCACGAGCCCCTCCAGCTCTCTCCACAGGGCAACAGACCCCTATACAGGATCACAGGCCTTTCCACAGGGCCACAACACCTTCAGCTCTCTCCACAGGACCACAGGCTCCTACTGGGCCACAGGCCTTTCTACAGTGCCACAAGCCCCTCCAGCTCTCTCCACAGGCAATCATGTTGCATGCTGTTTACTGCAAAGGACTTCATAGGCTCAAATCTTACTCCAGAGCCTTCCACAGGCCTCTCCAGCCCGCTCCACATGGCCTTTTCCTCAGGCCACAACTCCCTCCAGCTCTCTTTACATCGCCACATGCCCCTCTGCGGGGCCACAGACCCCTATACAGGGTCACAGGCCTTTCCACAGGGCCTCAACCCCTTCAGCTGTCTCCACAGGACCACAGGCTTTTCCACAGCCCACAACTCCTTCCAGCTCTCACCACAGGGCCACAGCCCTTTCCACAAGGCTAAAGGGCCTATCCATAGGGCCACAGACCTTTCCACAGGGCCACAACACCCTCCAGCTCTCTCCACAGGACAAGAAGCTCTCTTTACAGGGCCATAGCTCACCTCCACAGGGCCAAATGCACTTTCCACACGGCTACAACTCCCAACAGCTCTCTCCACAGAGTCACAGGGCCCGTCTGCAGGGCACAAGCGCCCTCTTCAAGGCCAAAAGGCCTTTCTACATGGCTATAGTCATTTCCATACGGCACGAGCCCCTCCAGCTCTCTCCACAGGGCAACGGACCCCTATACAGGGTCACAGGCCTTTCCACAGGGCCACAACACCTTCAGCTCTCTCCACAGGACCACAGGCTCCTACTGGGCCACAGGCCTTTCCACAGTGCCACAAGCCCCTCCAGCTCTCTCCACAGGCAATCATGTTGCATGTTGTTTACTGCAAAGGACTTCATAGGCTCAAATCTTACTCCAGAGCCTTCCACAGGCCTCTCCAGCCCGCTCCACATGGCCTTTTCCTCAGGCCACAACTCCCTCCAGCTCTCTTTACATCGCCACATGCCCCTCTGCGGGGCCACAGACCCCTATACAGGGTCACAGGCCTTTCCACAGGGCCTCAACCCCTTCAGCTGTCTCCACAGGACCACAGGCTTTTCCACAGCCCACAACTCCTTCCAGCTCTCACCACAGGGCCACAGCCCTTTCCACAAGGCTAAAGGGCCTATCCATAGGGCCACATACCTTTCCACAGGGCCACAACACCCTCCAGCTCTCTCCACAGGACAAGAAGCTCTCTTTACAGTGCCATAGCTCACCTCCACAGGGCCAAATGCACTTTCCACACGGCTACAACTCCCAACAGCTCTCTCCACAGAGTCACAGGGCCCGTCTGCAGGGCACAAGCGCCCTCTTCAAGGCCAAAAGGCCTTTCTACATGGCTATAGTCATTTCCATACGGCACGAGCCCCTCCAGCTCTCTCCACAGGGCAACGGACCCCTATACAGGATCACAGGCCTTTCCACAGGGCCACAACACCTTCAGCTCTCTCCACAGGACCACAGGCTCCTACTGGGCCACAGGCCTTTCCACAGTGCCACAAGCCCCTTCAGCTCTCTCCACAGGCAATCATGTTGCATGTTGTTTACTGCAAAGGACTTCATAGGCTCAAATCTTACTCCAGAGCCTTCCACAGGCCTCTCCAGCCCGCTCCACATGGCCTTTTCCTCAGGCCACAACTCCCTCCAGCTCTCTTTACATCGCCACATGCCCCTCTGCGGGGCCACAGACCCCTATACAGGGTCACAGGCCTTTCCACAGGGCCTCAACCCCTTCAGCTGTCTCCACAGGACCACAGGCTTTTCCACAGCCCACAACTCCTTCCAGCTCTCACCACAGGGCCACAGCCCTTTCCACAAGGCTAAATGGTCTATCCATAGGGCCACATACCTTTCCACAGGGCCACAACACCCTCCAGCTCTCTCCACAGGACAAGAAGCTCTCTTTACAGGGCCATAGCTCACCTCCACAGGGCCAAATGCACTTTCCACACGGCCACAACTCCCAACAGCTCTCTCCACAGAGTCACAGGGCCCGTCTGCAGGGCACAAGCCCCCTCTTCAAGGCCAAAAGGCCTTTCTACATGGCCATAGTCATTTCCATAGGGCACGAGCCCCTCCAGCTCTCTCCACAGGGCAACAGACCCCTATACAGGATCACAGGCCTTTCCACAGGGCCACAACACCTTCAGCTCTCTCCACAGGACCACAGGCTCCTACTGGGCCACAGGCCTTTCTACAGTGCCACAAGCCCCTCCAGCTCTCTCCACAGGCAATCATGTTGCATGTTGTTTACTGCAAAGGACTTCATAGGCTCAAATCTTACTCCAGAGCCTTCCACAGGCCTCTCCAGCCCGCTCCACATGGCCTTTTCCTCAGGCCACAACTCCCTCCAGCTCTCTTTACATCGCCACATGCCCCTCTGCGGGGCCACAGACCCCTATACAGGGTCACAGGCCTTTCCACAGGGCCTCAACCCCTTCAGCTGTCTCCACAGGACCACAGGCTTTTCCACAGCCCACAACTCCTTCCAGCTCTCACCACAGGGCCACAGACCTTTCCACAAGGCTAAAGGGCCTATCCATAGGGCCACAGACCTTTCCACAGGGCCACAACACCCTCCAGCTCTCTCCACAGGACAAGAAGCTCTCTTTACAGGGCCATAGCTCACCTCCACAGGGCCAAATGCACTTTCCACACGGCTACAACTCCCAACAGCTCTCTCCACAGAGTCACAGGGCCCGTCTGCAGGGCACAAGCGCCCTCTTCAAGGCCAAAAGGCCTTTCTACATGGCTATAGTCATTTCCATACGGCACGAGCCCCTCCAGCTCTCTCCACAGGGCAACGGACCCCTATACAGGGTCACAGGCCTTTCCACAGGGCCACAACACCTTCAGCTCTCTCCACAGGACCACAGGCTCCTACTGGGCCACAGGCCTTTCCACAGTGCCACAAGCCCCTCCAGCTCTCTCCACAGGCAATCATGTTGCATGTTGTTTACTGCAAAGGACTTCATAGGCTCAAATCTTACTCCAGAGCCTTCCACAGGCCTCTCCAGCCCGCTCCACATGGCCTTTTCCTCAGGCCACAACTCCCTCCAGCTCTCTTTACATCGCCACATGCCCCTCTGCGGGGCCACAGACCCCTATACAGGGTCACAGGCCTTTCCACAGGGCCTCAACCCCTTCAGCTGTCTCCACAGGACCACAGGCTTTTCCACAGCCCACAACTCCTTCCAGCTCTCACCACAGGGCCACAGCCCTTTCCACAAGGCTAAAGGGCCTATCCATAGGGCCACATACCTTTCCACAGGGCCACAACACCCTCCAGCTCTCTCCACAGGACAAGAAGCTCTCTTTACAGGGCCATACCTCACCTCCACAGGGCCAAATGCACTTTCCACACGGCTACAACTCCCAACAGCTCTCTCCACAGAGTCACAGGGCCCGTCTGCAGGGCACAAGCCCCCTCTTCAAGGCCAAAAGGCCTTTCTACATGGCCATAGTCATTTCCATAGGGCACGAGCCCCTCCAGCTCTCTCCACAGGGCAACAGACCCCTATACAGGATCACAGGCCTTTCCACAGGGCCACAACACCTTCAGCTTTCTCCACAGGACCACAGGCTCCTACTGGGCCAAAGGCCTTTCTACAGTGCCACAAGCCCCTCCAGCTCTCTCCACAGGCAATCATGTTGCATGTTGTTTACTGCAAAGGACTTCATAGGCTCAAATCTTACTCCAGAGCCTTCCACAGGCCTCTCCAGCCCGCTCCACAAGGCCTTTTCCTCAGGCCACAACTCCCTCCAGCTCTCTTTACATCGCCACATGCCCCGCTGCGTGGCCACAGACCCCTATACAGGGTCACAGGCCTTTCCACAGGGCCTCAACCCCTTCAGCTGTCTCCACAGGACCACAGGCTTTTCCCCAGCCCACAACTCCTTCCAGCTCTCACCACAGGGCCACAGCCCTTTCCACAAGGCTAAAGGGCCTATCCATAGGGCCACATACCTTTCCACAGGGCCACAATCCCCTCCAGCTCTCTCCACAGGACAAGAAGCTCTCTTTACAGGGCCATAGCTCACCTCCACAGGGCCAAATGCACTTTCCACACGGCCACAACTCCCAACAGCTCTCTCCACAGAGTCACAGGGCCCGTCTGCAGGGCACAAGCCCCCTCTTCAAGGCCAAAAGGCCTTTCTACATGGCCATAGTCATTTCCATAGGGCACGAGCCCATCCAGCTCTCTCCACAGGGCAACAGACCCCTATACAGGATCACAGGCATTTCCACAGGGCCACAACACCTTCAGCTCTCTCCACAGGACCACAGGCTCCTACTGGGCCACAGGCCTTTCCACAGTGCCACAAGCCCCTCCAGCTCTCTCCACAGGCAATCATGTTGCATGTTGTTTACTGCAAAGGACTTCATAGGCTCAAATCTTACTCCAGAGCCTTCCACAGGCCTCTCCAGCCCGCTCCACATGGCCTTTTCCTCAGGCCACAACTCCCTCCAGCTCTCTTTACATCGCCACATGCCCCTCTGCGGGGCCACAGACCCCTATACAGGGTCACAGGCCTTTCCACAGGGCCTCAACCCCTTCAGCTGTCTCCACAGGACCACAGGCTTTTCCACAGCCCACAACTCCTTCCAGCTCTCACCACAGGGCCACAGCCCTTTCCACAAGGCTAAAGGGCCTATCCATAGGGCCACATACCTTTCCACAGGGCCACAACACCCTCCAGCTCTCTCCACAGGACAAGAAGCTCTCTTTACAGGGCCATAGCTCACCTCCACAGGGCCAAATGCACTTTCCACACGGCTACAACTCCCAACAGCTCTCTCCACAGAGTCACAGGGCCCGTCTGCAGGGCACAAGCGCCCTCTTCAAGGCCAAAAGGCCTTTCTACATGGCTATAGTCATTTCCATACGGCACGAGCCCCTCCAGCTCTCTCCACAGGGCAACGGACCCCTATACAGGGTCACAGGCCTTTCCACAGGGCCACAACACCTTCAGCTCTCTCCACAGGACCACAGGCTCCTACTGGGCCACAGGCCTTTCCACAGTGCCACAAGCCCCTCCAGCTCTCTCCACAGGCAATCATGTTGCATGTTGTTTACTGCAAAGGACTTCATAGGCTCAAATCTTACTCCAGAGCCTTCCACAGGCCTCTCCAGCCCGCTCCACATGGCCTTTTCCTCAGGCCACAACTCCCTCCAGCTCTCTTTACATCGCCACATGCCCCTCTGCGGGGCCACAGACCCCTATACAGGGTCACAGGCCTTTCCACAGGGCCTCAACCCCTTCAGCTGTCTCCACAGGACCACAGACTTTTCCACAGCCCACAACTCCTTCCAGCTCTCACCACAGGGCCACAGCCCTTTCCACAAGGCTAAAGGGCCTATCCATAGGGCCACAGACCTTTCCACAGGGCCACAACACCCTCCAGCTCTCTCCACAGGACAAGAAGCTCTCTTTACAGGGCCATAGCTCACCTCCACAGGGCCAAATGCACTTTCCACACGGCTACAACTCCCAACAGCTCTCTCCACAGAGTCACAGGGCCCGTCTGCAGGGCACAAGAGCCCTCTTCAAGGCCAAAAGGCCTTTCTACATGGCTATAGTCATTTCCATACAGCACGAGCCCCTCCAGCTCTCTCCACAGGGCAACGGACCCCTATACAGGGTCACAGGCCTTTCCACAGGGCCACAACACCTTCAGCTCTCTCCACAGGACCACAGGCTCCTACTGGGCCACAGGCCTTTCCACAGTGCCACAAGCCCCTCCAGCTCTCTCCACAGGCAATCATGTTGCATGTTGTTTACTGCAAAGGACTTCATAGGCTCAAATCTTACTCCAGAGCCTTCCACAGGCCTCTCCAGCCCGCTCCACATGGCCTGTTCCTCAGGCCACAACTCCCTCCAGCTCTCTTTACATCGCCACATGCCCCTCTGCGGGGCCACAGACCCCTATACAGGGTCACAGGCCTTTCCACAGGGCCTCAACCCCTTCAGCTGTCTCCACAGGACCACAGGCTTTTCAACAGCCCACAACTCCTTCCAGCTCTCACCACAGGGCCACAGCCCTTTCCACAAGGCTAAAGGGCCTATCCATAGGGCCACATACCTTTCCACAGGGCCACAACACCCTCCAGCTCTCTCCACAGGACAAGAAGCTCTCTTTACAGGGCCATAGCTCACCTCCACAGGGCCAAATGCACTTTCCACACGGCTACAACTCCCAACAGCTCTCTCCACAGAGTCACAGGGCCCGTCTGCAGGGCACAAGCGCCCTCTTCAAGGCCAAAAGGCCTTTCTACATGGCTATAGTCATTTCCATACGGCACGAGCCCCTCCAGCTCTCTCCACAGGGCAACGGACCCCTATACAGGATCACAGGCCTTTCCACAGGGCCACAACACCTTCAGCTCTCTCCACAGGACCACAGGCTCCTACTGGGCCACAGGCCTTTCCACAGTGCCACAAGCCCCTCCAGCTCTCTCCACAGGCAATCATGTTGCATGTTGTTTACTGCAAAGGACTTCATAGGCTCAAATCTTACTCCAGAGCCTTCCACAGGCCTCTCCAGCCCGCTCCACATGGCCTTTTCCTCAGGCCACAACTCCCTCCAGCTCTCTTTACATCGCCACATGCCCCTCTGCGGGGCCACAGACCCCTATACAGGGTCACAGGCCTTTCCACAGGGCCTCAACCCCTTCAGCTGTCTCCACAGGACCACAGGCTTTTCCACAGCCCACAACTCCTTCCAGCTCTCACGACAGGGCCACAGCCCTTTCCACAAGGCTAAAGGGTCTATCCATAGGGCCACATACCTTTCCACAGGGCCACAACACCCTCCAGCTCTCTCCACAGGACAAGAAGCTCTCTTTACAGGGCCATAGCTCACCTCCACAGGGCCAAATGCACTTTCCACACGGCCACAACTCCCAACAGCTCTCTCCACAGAGTCACAGGGCCCGTCTGCAGGGCACAAGCCCCCTCTTCAAGGCCAAAAGGCCTTTCTACATGGCCATAGTCATTTCCATAGGGCACGAGCCCCTCCAGCTCTCTCCACAGGGCAACAGACCCCTATACAGGATCACAGGCCTTTCCACAGGGCCACAACACCTTCAGCTCTCTCCACAGGACCACAGGCTCCTACTGGGCCACAGGCCTTTCTACAGTGCCACAAGCCCCTCCAGCTCTCTCCACAGGCAATCATGTTGCATGTTGTTTACTGCAAAGGACTTCATAGGCTCAAATCTTACTCCAGAGCCTTCCACAGGCCTCTCCAGCCCGCTCCACATGGCCTTTTCCTCAGGCCACAACTCCCTCCAGCTCTCTTTACATCGCCACATGCCCCTCTGCGTGGCCACAGACCCCTATACAGGGTCACAGGCCTTTCCACAGGGCCTCAACCCCTTCAGCTGTCTCCACAGGACCACAGGCTTTTCCCCAGCCCACAACTCCTTCCAGCTCTCACCACAGGGCCACAGCCCTTTCCACAAGGCTAAAGGGCCTATCCATAGGGCCACATACCTTTCCACAGGGCCACAACACCCTCCAGCTCTCTCCACAGGACAAGAAGCTCTCTTTACAGGGCCATAGCTCACCTCCACAGGGCCAAATGCACTTTCCACACGGCCACAACTCCCAACAGCTCTCTCCACAGAGTCACAGGGCCCGTCTGCAGGGCACAAGCCCCCTCTTCAAGGCCAAAAGGCCTTTCTACATGGCCATAGTCATTTCCATAGGGCACGAGCCCCTCCAGCTCTCTCCACAGGGCAACAGACCCCTATACAGGATCACAGGCATTTCCACAGGGCCACAACACCTTCAGCTCTCTCCACAGGACCACAGGCTCCTACTGGGCCACAGGCCTTTCCACAGTGCCACAAGCCCCTCCAGCTCTCTCCACAGGCAATCATGTTGCATGTTGTTTACTGCAAAGGACTTCATAGGCTCAAATCTTACTCCAGAGCCTTCCACAGGCCTCTCCAGCCCGCTCCACATGGCCTTTTCCTCAGGCCACAACTCCCTCCAGCTCTCTTTACATCGCCACATGCCCCTCTGCGGGGCCACAGACCCCTATACAGGGTCACAGGCCTTTCCACAGGGCCTCAACCCCTTCAGCTGTCTCCACAGGACCACAGGCTTTTCCACAGCCCACAACTCCTTCCAGCTCTCACCACAGGGCCACAGCCCTTTCCACAAGGCTAAAGGGCCTATCCATAGGGCCACAGACCTTTCCACAGGGCCACAACACCCTCCAGCTCTCTCCACAGGACAAGAAGCTCTCTTTACAGGGCCATAGCTCACCTCCACAGGGCCAAATGCACTTTCCACACGGCTACAACTCCCAACAGCTCTCTCCACAGAGTCACAGGGCCCGTCTGCAGGGCACAAGCGCCCTCTTCAAGGCCAAAAGGCCTTTCTACATGGCCATAGTCATTTCCATACGGCACGAGCCACTCCAGCTCTCTCCACAGGGCAACGGACCCCTATACAGGGTCACAGGCCTTTCCACAGGGCCACAACACCTTCAGCTCTCTTCACAGGACCACAGGCTCCTACTGGGCCACAGGCCTTTCCACAGTGCCACAAGCCCCTCCAGCTCTCTCCACAGGCAATCATGTTGCATGTTGTTTACTGCAAAGGACTTCATAGGCTCAAATCTTACTCCAGAGCCTTCCACAGGCCTCTCCAGCCCGCTCCACATGGCCTTTTCCTCAGGCCACAACTCCCTCCAGCTCTCTTTACATCGCCACATGCCCCTCTGCGGGGCCACAGACCCCTATACAGGGTCACAGGCCTTTCCACAGGGCCTCAACCCCTTCAGCTGTCTCCACAGGACCACAGGCTTTTCCACAGCCCACAACTCCTTCCAGCTCTCACCACAGGGCCACAGCCCTTTCCACAAGGCTAAAGGGCCTATCCATAGGGCCACAGACCTTTCCACAGGGCCACAACACCCTCCAGCTCTCTCCACAGGACAAGAAGCTCTCTTTACAGGGCCATAGCTCACCTCCACAGGGCCAAATGCACTTTCCACACGGCTACAACTCCCAACAGCTCTCTCCACAGAGTCACAGGGCCCGTCTGCAGGGCACAAGCGCCCTCTTCAAGGCCAAAAGGCCTTTCTACATGGCTATAGTCATTTCCATACGGCACGAGCCCCTCCAGCTCTCTCCACAGGGCAACGGACCCCTATACAGGGTCACAGGCCTTTCCACAGGGCCACAACACCTTCAGCTCTCTCCACAGGACCACAGGCTCCTACTGGGCCACAGGCCTTTCCACAGTGCCACAAGCCCCTCCAGCTCTCTCCACAGGCAATCATGTTGCATGTTGTTTACTGCAAAGGACTTCATAGGCTCAAATCTTACTCCAGAGCCTTCCACAGGCCTCTCCAGCCCGCTCCACATGGCCTTTTCCTCAGGCCACAACTCCCTCCAGCTCTCTTTACATCGCCACATGCCCCTCTGCGGGGCCACAGACCCCTATACAGGGTCACAGGCCTTTCCACAGGGCCTCAACCCCTTCAGCTGTCTCCACAGGACCACAGGCTTTTCCACAGCCCACAACTCCTTCCAGCTCTCACCACAGGGCCACAGCCCTTTCCACAAGGCTAAAGGGCCTATCCATAGGGCCACAGACCTTTCCACAGGGCCACAACACCCTCCAGCTCTCTCCACAGGACAAGAAGCTCTCTTTACAGGGCCATAGCTCACCTCCACAGGGCCAAATGCACTTTCCACACGGCTACAACTCCCAACAGCTCTCTCCACAGAGTCACAGGGCCCGTCTGCAGGGCACAAGCGCCCTCTTCAAGGCCAAAAGGCCTTTCTACATGGCTATAGTCATTTCCATACGGCACGAGCCCCTCCAGCTCTCTCCACAGGGCAACGGACCCCTATACAGGGTCACAGGCCTTTCCACAGGGCCACAACACCTTCAGCTCTCTCCACAGGACCACAGGCTCCTATTGGGCCACAGGCCTTTCCACAGTGCCACAAGCCCCTCCAGCTCTCTCCACAGGCAATCATGTTGCATGTTGTTTACTGCAAAGGACTTCATAGGCTCAAATCTTACTCCAGAGCCTTCCACAGGCCTCTCCAGCCCGCTCCACATGGCCATTTCCTCAGGCCACAACTCCCTCCAGCTCTCTTTACATCGCCACATGCCCCTCTGCGGGGCCACAGACCCCTATACAGGGTCACAGGCCTTTCCACAGGGCCTCAACCCCTTCAGCTGTCTCCACAGGACCACAGGCTTTTCCACAGCCCACAACTCCTTCCAGCTCTCACCACAGGGCCACAGCCCTTTCCACAAGGCTAAAGGGCCTATCCATAGGGCCACAGACCTTTCCACAGGGCCACAACACCCTCCAGCTCTCTCCACAGGACAAGAAGCTCTCTTTACAGGGCCATAGCTCACCTCCACAGGGCCAAATGCACTTTCCACACGGCTACAACTCCCAACAGCTCTCTCCACAGAGTCACAGGGCCCGTCTGCAGGGCACAAGCGCCCTCTTCAAGGCCAAAAGGCCTTTCTACATGGCTATAGTCATTTCCATACGGCACGAGCCCCTCCAGCTCTCTCCACAGGGCAACGGACCCCTATACAGGGTCACAGGCCTTTCCACAGGGCCACAACACCTTCAGCTCTCTCCACAGGACCACAGGCTCCTACTGGGCCACAGGCCTTTCCACAGTGCCACAAGCCCCTCCAGCTCTCTCCACAGGCAATCATGTTGCATGTTGTTTACTGCAAAGGACTTCATAGGCTCAAATCTTACTCCAGAGCCTTCCACAGGCCTCTCCAGCCCGCTCCACATGGCCTTTTCCTCAGGCCACAACTCCCTCCAGCTCTCTTTACATCGCCACATGCCCCTCTGCGGGGCCACAGACCCCTATACAGGTTCACAGGCCTTTCCACAGGGCCTCAACCCCTTCAGCTGTCTCCACAGGACCACAGGCTCCTACTGGGCACAGGCCTTTCCACAGTGCCACAAGCCCCTCCAACTCTTCTCCACAGGACAACAAGCTCTCTTTACCGGGCCATAGCTCCCATCAACAGGGCGAAATGCACTTTCTGCACCGCCACTGCCCCCTTTAGCTCTCTCCACAGAGACACAAGGCCCGTCTGCAAGGCATAAGCCCCCTCTTCAAGGCCAGAAGGCCTGTCTACATGGCCATAGTCATTTCCATAGGGCACGAGCCCCTACAGCTCTCTCCACAGGGCAACGGACCCCTATACAGGGTCACAGGCCTTTCCACAGGGCCTCAACCCCATCAGCTCTCTCCACAGGACCACTGGCTCCTTCTGCCGGGCCACAAGCATTTCCACAGGGCCACAATCCCCTCACACTCTTTTCCACATGACAACAAGCTAACTTTACAAGGACATAGCTCCCTTCCTCATAGCCAGCCATCATGGTGTTTGTGTTATTAAAGAAAAAAAAAATTTGAGGGCTGGCTAGAGGCAGCCGTGGACACACTATAGCCAGCCCTCATGGTGTTTGTGTTATTAAAGAAAAAAAAATTTGGGGGTTGGCTAGAGGCAGCCGTGGATACACGATAGCCAGCCCTCATGGTGTTTGTGTTATTAAAGAAAAAAAAAATTGGGGGGCTGGCTAGAGGCAGCCGTGAACACACGATATCCAGCCCTCATGGTGTTTGTGTTATTAAAGAAAAAAAAAATTGGGGGGCTGGCTAGAGGCAGCCGTGGACACATGATAGCCAGCCCTCATGGTGTTTGTGTTATTAAAGAAAAAAAAAATTGGGGGGCTGGCTAGAGGCAGCCGTGGACACACGATAGCCAGGCCTCATGGTGCTTGTGTTATTAAAGAAAAAAAAAATTGGGGGGCTGGCTAGAGGTAGCCGTGGATACACGATAGCCAGCCCTCATGGTGTTTGTGTTATTAAAGAAAAAAAAAAATTGGGGGGCTGGCTAGAGGCAGCCGTGAACACACGATAGCCAGCCCTCATGGTGTTTGTGTTATTAAAGAAAAAAAAATTGGGGTGCTGGCTAAAGGCAGCCATGGACACATGATAGCCAGCCCTCATCGTGTTTGTGTTATTAAAGAAAAAAAAATTGGGGGGCTGGCTAGAGGCAGCCGTGAACACACGATAGCCAGCCCTCATGGTGTTTGTGTTATTAAAGAAAAACAAAAATTGGGGGGCTGGCTAGAGTCAGCCGTGGACACACGATAGCCAGCCCTCATGGTGTTTGTGTTATTAAAGAAAAAAAAATTGGGGGGTTGGCTAGAGGCAGCCGTGGACACACGATAGCCAGACCTCATGGTGTTTGTGTTATTAAAGAAAAAAAAATTGGGGGGCTGGCTAGAGGCAGCCGTGAACACACGATAGCCAGCCCTCATGGTGTTTGTGTTATTAAAGAAAAAAAAAAATTGGGGGGCTGGCTAGAGGCAGCCGTGGACACACGATAGCCAGCCCTCATGGTGTTTGTGTTATTAAAGAAAAAAAAAATTGGGGGGCTGGCTAGAGGCAGCCGTGAACACACGAAAGCCAGCCCTCATGGTGTTTGTGTTATTAAAGAAAAAAAAAATTGGGGGGCTGGCTAGAGGCAGCCGTGGACACATGATAGCGAGCCCTCATGGTGTTTGTGTTATTAAAGAAAAAAAAAATTGGGGGGCTGGCTAGAGGCAGCCGTGAACACACGATAGCCAGCCCTCATGGTGTTTGTGTTATTAAAGAAAAAAATAATTGGGGGGCTGGCTAGAGGCAGCCGTGAACACACGATAGCCAGCCCTCATGGTGTTTGTGTTATTAAAGAAAAAAAAAATTGGGGGGCTGGCTAGAGGCAGCCGTGGACACATGATAGCCAGCCCTCATGGTGTTTGTGTTATTAAAGAAAAAAAAAATTGGGGGGCTGGCTAGAGGCATCCGTGGACACACGATAGCCAGCCCTCATGGTGTTTGTGTTATTAAAGAAAAAAAATATTTGGGTGGCTGGCTAGAGGCAGCCGTGGACACACGATAGCCAGCCCTAATGGTGTTTGTGTTATTAAAGAAAAAAAAAATTGGGGGGCTGGCTAGAGGCAGCCGTGAACACACGATAGCCAGGCCTCATGGTGCTTGTGTTATTAAAGAAAAAAAAAATTGGGGGGCTGGCTAGAGGTAGCCGTGGATACACGATAGCCAGCCCTCATGGTGTTTGTGTTATTAAAGAAAAAAAAAAATTGGGGGGCTGGCTAGAGGCAGCCGTGAACACACGATAGCCAGCCCTCATGGTGTTTGTGTTATTAAAGAAAAAAAAAAAATTGGGGGGCTGGCTAGAGGCAGCCGTGAACACACGATAGCCAGCCCTCATGGTGTTTGTGTTATTAAAGAAAAAAAAAATTGGGGGGCTGGCTAGAGGCAGCCATGGACACATGATAGCCAGCCCTCATGGTGTTTGTGTTATTAAAGAAAAAAAAAATTGGGGGGCTGGCTAGAGGCAGCCGTGAACACACGATAGCCAGCCCTCATGGTGTTTGTGTTATTAAAGAAAAACAAAAATTGGGGGGCTGGCTAGAGGCAGCCGTGGACACACGATAGCCAGCCCTCATGGTCTTTGTGTTATTAAAGAAAAAAAAATTTGGGGGTTGGCTAGAGGCAGCCGTGGACACACGATAGCCAGCCCTCATGGTGTTTGTGTTATTAAAGAAAAAAAAAATTGGGGGGCTGGCTAGAGGCAGCCGTGAACAGACGATAGTCAGCCCTCATGGTGTTTGTGTTATTAAAGAAAAAAAAAATTGGGGGGCTGGCTAGAGGCAGCCGTGGACACACGATAGCCAGCCCTCATGGTGCTTGTGTTATTAAAGAAAAAAAAAATTGGGGGGCTGGCTAGAGGTAGCCGTGGATACACGATAGCCAGCCCTCATGGTGTTTGTGTTATTAAAGAAAAAAAAAAATTGGGGGGCTGGCTAGAGGCAGCCGTGAACACACGATAGCCAGCCCTCATGGTGTTTGTGTTATTAAAGAAAAAAAAAATTGGGGGGCTGGCTAGAGGCAGCTGTGGACACACGATAGCCAGCCCTCATGGTGTTTGTGTTATTAAAGAAAAAAAAAATTAGGGGGCTGGCTAGAGGCAGCCGTGGACACACGATATCCAGCCCTCATGGTGTTTGTGTTATTAAAGAAAAAAAAAAATTGGGGGGCTGGCTAGAGGCAGCCGTGAACACACGATAGCCAGCCCTCATGGTGTTTGTGTTATTAAAGAAAAAAAAAATTGGGGGGCTGGCTAGAGGCAGCCGTGAACACACGATAGCCAGCCCTCATGGTGTTTGTGTTATTAAAGAAAAAAAATATTTGGGGGGCTGGCTAGAGGCAGCCGTGGACACACGATAGCCAGCCCTCATGGTGTTTGTGTTATTAAAGAAAAAAAAAATTGGGGGGCTGGCTAGAGGCAGCCGTGAACACACGATAGCCAGCCCTCATGGTGTTTGTGTTATTAAAGAAAAAAAAAAATTGGGGGGCTGGCTAGAGGCAGCCGTGGACACACGATAGCCAGCCCTCATGGTATTTGTGTTATTAAAGAAAAAAAAAATTGGGGGGCTGGCTAGAGGCAGCCGTGAACACACGATAGCCAGCCCTCATGGTGTTTGTGTTATTAAAGAAAAAAAATATTTGGGGGGCTGGCTAGAGGCAGCCGTGGACACACGATAGCCAGCCCTCATGGTGTTTGTGTTATTAAAGAAAAAAAAAATTGGGGGGCTGGCTAGAGGCAGCCGTGAACACACGATAGCCAGCCCTCATGGTGTTTGTGTTATTAAAGAAAAAAAAAATTGGGGGGCTGGCTAGAGGCATCCGTGAACACACGATAGCCAGCCCTCATGGTGTTTGTGTTATTAAAGAAAAAAAAAATTGGGGGGCTGGCTAGAGGCAGCCGTGGACACACGATAGCCAGCCCTCATGGTGTTTGTGTTATTAAAGAAAAAAAAAATTGGGGGGCTGGCTAGAGGCAGCCGTGAACAAAATGCTTCATTTCTGCATCGTGGTTACATAGCCTTAGTGTTATTAAAGCAAAAAAAATTTGAGAGTTGGCTATATACATTATATGCCCAATATGAGGGCTGGATGCAGGTAATCCAGGACAACCAGCAGCCAGCTCTCATGCTTGCGTGCACATTAGAAAGAGAAACATTGCCATCTGGTGTTTTTACAATCCTAAAATAAAAAATTAAAAAGTTGGACAACATTGCCACCCGGTGGAGTTTCACAGCAAGTGACGGGGACAGTCTCTTGACAGGCGGGTGGTCACGGCAAGTGACGAGGACGGTCTCTTGACAGGCGGGTGGTCACGGCAAGTAACGGCTAAGCCTCCAGGTAGGCTAGCAGGCAGGTAGCAGGTGAGTGCTCCCAGGTGAGCGAGTAAGAGTCTCTGGACAGGCAGGTGGTCACAGCAAGTGACTGCTAAGCCTCCAGGTAGGCTAGCAGGCAGGTAGCAGGAGAGCGCTCCCAGGTGAGCGGGTGAGAGTCTCTGGACAGGCAGGTGGTCACAGCAAGTGACGGCTAAGCCTCCAGGTAGGCTAGCAGGCGGGTAGCAGGTAAGCACTCCCAGGTGAGCGCTCCCAGGTGAGCGGGTAAGAGTCTCTGGACAGGCAGGCAGGTATCTGGCAGGTAGTTCCTGGTCCGCAGGCGGACTGATCCATAGACAGACTGGCAGGTGCTGGTAGGCAGACTGTCGGACCACAGGATTGCAAGCAGGTAGACAGAAATCAGGCAGATATCAGGCAGGTATCAGGCAACGGGACCTGAGGGCTGAAGCAGAGTTGAAAGGCTTTGCAACAACAGAGCTCGGGCACCTCCATTTTGGAGGAGGTGCCTTATATATGGTGAGGTCTCCGGCCATTGGCCGGGGACTCCTTAGGACGGCGCGCGCGGCCCCTTTAAGAGAGAGGGAGCGCGCGCGCGCCCTAAGCACCTTGACCGGGAAGCAGCGTGCGCTGCCAGCAGAGCGGGAGGAAGACGCCGGGCACGGAGCGGAGAGGTGAGGGGAACGGCGTCCCAGCCTAGCAGGAGGCAGGGACGCCGACGCTACAGTCGTCATGTGATTGTGGCAGCCGTCACGTGATTGTGGCAGCCGTCACGTGCTGGTATAACACGCTGCAATTAGAAATGGGAATCGGCACAGGAGTCACAATATAAAGTCAGTGCTGGTAGTAACACAAGAATCCAACAAGCCGAGCGTCCACACGTCGTCCAACAGCCCAACATGGATGATGAGAAGCTGCAGGACGTCACATAATCCGCGATATTCAGGCAGAGAACACAAACCGCAATGTGCTGCCACCGACATCTTCATCAGCTCAAGAGGAGGCGACTGTGTAAGAACATCACCGTTTTGTTTTCCCCCCTGAATATCGTGGATTATTAGATGACTGATGTTCTGCTACTTTTTCTTTTTGAAGTTGTCTACACACATAATGGCTGCAGAGGACTGAGAGAAAGTCCACAGGGAACAAAAGAGAAGTCGGGAACAGAAGGGGAGACGAGGGCTGAGCCACTTACACAGACAGAAAGCTGAGGAGGACATGTTATTACTCCAGGATCTGCTCCATTCATTCCTTATGTGGCATCCAAGTGCTGAGCTCGGCTTTTTCCAGAGCCCCATAGAGAATGAATGGAGCTGCAGTTGTTCCCTGACTTTCCGTTCCTTCCCCATCAGACGATGGTTCGCAGTGGTCAGACCCCACGATCAGTAAGTGATCACTGAGCCTGTGGATAAGTGATAACTAAAGTTGACAAATCCCCAGGCCCGGATGGGATACACCCGCGAGTACTGCAGGAATTAAGTAATGTCATAGATAGACCATTATTTTTAATCTTTAAAGATTCCATAATAACAGGGTCTGTACCACAGGACTGGCGTATAGCAAATGTGGTGCCAATATTCAAAAAGGGGACAGAAACCGAACTTGGAAATTATAGGCCGGTAAGCTTAACCTCTACTGTGGGAAAAATCCTGGAGGGTTTCCTAAGAGATTCTATAATAGAGTATCTGAAGAAGAATAGCCTCATGACCCAATATCAACATGGGTTTACAAGGGACCGTTCCTGTCAGACTAATCTGATCAGTTTTTATGAGGAGGCAAGTTCTGGACTGGACCAAGAAAATGCAGTGGATGTTGTGTATATGGACTTTTCAAAAGCTTTTGATACGGTTCCACACAAAAGGTTGATACATAAAATGAGAACAATGGGGATAGGGGAAAATATATGTATGTGGGTTAAGAATTGGTTCAGTGATAGGAAACAAAGGGTGGTTATTAATGGAAAACACTCAGACTAGGTCTCATTTAACAGTGGGGTACCACAGGGGTCAGTATTGGGCCCCCTTCTTTTTAACATATTTATTAATGACCTTGTAGGGGGCATACAGAGTACTATTTCAATATTTGCAGATGACACTAAACTCTGCAGGGTAATCAATACAGAGGAGGACAATTTTATATTACAGGAGTATCTATGTAAACTAGAAGCTTGGGCTGATAAATGGCAAATGAGCTTTAATGGGGATAAATGTAAGGTAATGCACTTGGGCAGAGGAAATAAAATGTATAATTATATGCTTAATTGTAAAACACTGGATAAATCTGTCACTGAAAAAGACCTGGGTGTATTGGTGGACGACATGCTCATGTTTAGTGGCCAGTGTCAGGCAGCTGCTGCAAAGGCAAATAAAATAATGGGATGCGTTAAAAGAGGCATAGATGCTCATGAGGAGAAGATAATTTTACCTCTATACAAGTCATTAGTGCGACCACACTTAGAATACTGTGTACAGTTCTGGTCTCCGGTGTATAAGAAAGACATAGCTGAACTAGAGCGGGTGCAGAGAAGAGCGACCAAGGTTATTAGAGGACTGGGGGGTCTGCAATACCAAGACAGGTTATTACACTTGGGGTTATTTACTGTGGAAAAACGAAGGCTTAGGGGTGATCTTATTACTATCTACAAGTATATGAGGGGACAGTACAAAGACCTTTCTACTGATCTTTTTACTCTGAGGCCAGAGACGGGGACAAGGGGGCATCTTCTACGTCTGGAGGAAAGAAGGTTTAATCATAATCACAGACGGGGATTCTTTACTGTAAGAGCAGTGAGACTATGGAGCTCTCTGCCTCATGATGTTGTAATGAGTGATTCACTAATAAAATTTAAGAAGGGCATGGATTCCTTTCTTGAAAAGTATAATATTACAGGTTGCAAAAACTAGATTCCATGATAGGGCGTTGATCCAGGGAACTAGTCTGATTGTCGTATGGAGCCGGGAAGGAATTTTTTTCCCCAATGTGGAGCTTAGTGTTTGCCACAAGGTTTTTTTTTGCCTTCCTCTGGATCAACATGTTAGGCTATGGGTTGAACTAGATGGACTTAGTCTTCCTTCAACCTTAAAAACTATGTTACTATGTATGTAACTTGTTATCTTCAGACATCCCCTCTAAGCAATGGCGCACGCCAGCAGTGAAGGCGGGAGGAGACGCTGGGTACAGGGAAGACTTTACCTCTGGGGGCCACATATAGGGCATGTGAGGGGTGGACACTTCCCGTATTCACCATTACTGAGCCCCCGCTCTGTACCGCTCTTATCTGAGTGCAGGAGACACAGCAGTCACTAATCAGCCACTCTCCAGCACTTGCAGCTGTCCGAGCTCTGCTGTGCCTGTTAGGGGTGAAGTTCGGGTCCTAGGAGGCAGTGACTATGCAGCCTGCAAAGCAGATGACAGCCCGGGTACCACGTCTCCGGATAAATCTCCACCTTGTGAGCTGCTTCTTGTGCAGCAGCCCCATGCAAGTCGCTCCGCTCTCCTCAGCCAGCTCCTGCTGAAGACTGAGCTCCTCTGCCCAATCTAGGAGCCCAATAGCCCTGATCACACCAGTGGTAGCCCAGTGCTGCTGGGGGGGGCAGGGCTAGATCCGATTTACAGATAGCAAACTAATCAGCCCTAGATATTTCTAATAGCTGCAGAGCAGGCGACATAACTCTGACCGGTGTCCTCATAGACCTCTCCTCAGCCGGGACTAATAAGAGCAGTAAGATGGCCGTCATGGGGTCCATTGTTAGATCTCGGCTGCCATAGAAACTCATCGGCACCATGATCGCGCCTCCCTCTCCGGTCTTAAGTGCCTAAATGCTGTGAAAGCCACTGACTGTGTCATATAAGGGGTTAAGCTGCCAGGATCAGGGTTGGCTCCACTGCTGGCGCCTGAGGCAGGAGCGGGACTGTGTTATACCGCCACACGACTGCCGCAGATCTTGTAAGAGTCCTGACTGCACCTGCCTGATGATAATGTGTCCTATAACGCGGGTCCTGGTACCAGACTGCCCTTTACATATTAATCACTAGCAGGGAACCAGTTACTTACAGGTTCTAGTTTCTGATGTGTTTCCAGGACCTGTAGTTATCAACATTTTACCCTTAAGGCCCAGTTATAATATTACTGCAACACTCTCACTACATATGAGCATCCTGTACCTGTATACCTGCCCTGTGTGCGGCGCAAAAGTATATAACAAAATGTGTGTACACAAATACCTATCTCCTGAATGGTATTACTGCTAGATCTCCTGTACATAGAAATATGAGGTTCTTAGCGCACACTTTGAGCAAATTGTGCGAGCCCATCTGCCACCGTCAAGGCGACCTCTTCAGATGGGTCCCTACACTAACACTACACTAACTTACTAACTGGGACCACCATTTTTAATGTTTATTATTACTGTACTAATGCAATCAATTGTACCTGTTATAATTCATTTTTTAATTAGTTTTATAATTTTTTATTACTCTTGTGTTTATGATAATGGTATTACTAAAATCCCTATACTTAGTGTTGATCCAGAAGAAGGCAAAAACCCCAGGACACCTTCAGCCAATTTGTGTCACAGGGGAAAAATTCCTTCTTGACCCCGAGAAAAGGCGATCAGTCCTAGGACCCTGGATCAAATCTAATAATGTTATTACTAGTTATTAATAATTCTTATTAATATTACACAACTAATTGTACTGCTACTGCAGTTATTAGTATTTTAATTTAGGTTTTTGTACTTTTTATAGATTATATATTATTTATGTCCTGCTATCTTATTACTTTGCTATTCTAACTTTTCTATAACTACTTAAAATAATCAAAACAACACTATAATTATTTTTATATTCTTACTATTATTAACATCCTGCTATCTTATTACAGTATTATTTTACTTTCCTATCACTACTAATACTACCCTATACCTAGAGTGTTGATCCAGAAGAAGGCAAAAACCCCAGGACACCTTCAGCCAATTTGTGTCACTGAGGAAAAATTCCTTCTTGACCCCGAGAAAAGGCGATCAGTCCTAGGACCCTGGATCAAACCTAATAATGTTATTATTAGTTGTATAATTAATATATTACTTATTGTACTACTGGAGTTATTTTAATTTATGTTTTTATTTTTATAAATATAGCTATTTAATATTCTTATTATTATTAATAACCTGCTATATTTTTACATTATTATTATTCTTTCCTATCACTACTAATACTACCCTATAACTACAGTATTGATCCAGAAGAAGGCAAAAACCCCTGGACACCTTCAGCCAATTTGTGTCACAGGGGAAAAATTCCTTCTTGACCCCGAGAAAAGGCGATCAGTCCTTGGACCCTGGATCACACTGCTATTCTACCTACTACTATTACTACTGTTATTTTATTACTATTTTATTTATTTCTTACTATTATCACTAGTATTATTACTCTTATTACACTAATACTGATACACTACCACTATATTACACTATCCTGCTGTTATTTGGTGGTCTGATACTTACCAGCCGGTATTGCCGTATGTGATGTTATCGGCAGAGAGGTTCCAGCAGGATGGTCCACATGATGTTCCTCTTTCCTCTCAAATACCGGTTGATGTACTGGCGGAAGTTGGTCTGGTTCTCCTTCTTCCTTCTTGTTGTTGGGATCGGTTGTCTTCTTTTCTGGCCTTTGGCCGTCACTTCCCCCCTAGGGATCTTGATGTGGAGTTTCATCTTCTTTGCTTTCTCTTCTTTCTCTTCTTCCTCTTCTTCCTCTTCATCCAGGTAGGCGCACAGTTCTTTTAGTGTCTTCTGTCTTAAATCCATGATGTCCAGCTTTATCTTCTTTGCTGCTTTCTCCTCTTCTTCCTTCTCTTCTTCCTCGTCTTCCTCTTCATCCAGGTACTTGCGCCGTTCTTTTAGTTCCTTGCACCTTTCTTCCCTCTTCCTTTTCTCCCTGGCTTTATACTCTTCGATGCATCTTCTTTGGGCAATGGGGTTGGTCGGCATAAGGCGCTGGAAGAGAAGAGATGAAGTTAGGAGGCTACAAGGAAGATCCGAATACACAGCTACCTTATAGAAGAGGCCGTAGCGTTGCCCTGAGTCGTCTCACTGACCTCCTTCTTGTAGAGGGGAGAAGGGAGAAACTTCACACAATATGCCAGTCTCCTCAGCTGTTCCTCAGGACTGATGTAATCTGCAGAAAACACAACCAGATATTAGGAGCAATCCTCACCGTACAAAGAGGACGTATGTATGTTAAGACTGTCAGAAGGAGCTCACTGATGGATTCTCAGTTAACTAGTTCTGCAGCCAGCAATAGACAGTACAGCACAGAGGGTACAGGAGGCAAACTGTGCACAATTTTCAATAAAACTCAGAAAAATATTTACCACCAAGTATATGCATTAAAGGAAAGAAAATGTCCCCACAGATGAGTCTGTTTAATGAAAGCCCCAGAAAGCCATGTAACAAGAGTATAGAGAACGGTGAGTGAGTGATGGATACTACCGGGTCCAACGCTGGCAGAATACTCCATCCCCATGGTGTCCGCTGATATCTTCTCTTGTAGAAATGTATCCAAAATCTATAAAACCTCAGGAGGCGTCAGCAGAGGGTTTGGGGATTGGCTGATATTTCTTTGGTCTTAGAAACATTGGCTATAAATAATTCGGGGGCTCTGCTGGGGAAAGGGCAAATTGGGAAATGTGTAGGATATTTACTGTTCTGTATCTGAGCTTCATTAAAGGGGAATTATCAGATGGAACAAGTCATCCCCTTATCCCTGGGCTCGGTAACGACTGATAGATCAGTGGGGTCCGACCGCGGAAAACTCCAGCAATCACCAAAAAAGGGCAGTGACCCCCATTAGAAGTGATCGCTGGATCCTTCCAGATGGGAGATGTGATGAGTGTGGCGCCCCCCACTGGTGTCTCAGCGTATCATGTGTTGGGGAATAATGACTTCTCCTCTGGTAAATGGGCTGATTCATGTCAGTTGTGGTCGCTGAGTGCGTGTGATGGGATGTGGCTCCGTCCATTAGATTATATCACGTCTTATACCTAGAATCTCTCGCTGATCGCAGGTGTCTGTCTTCACACTCAGATGAGATGGAACAAACTGACCACATAGGAGGTTTTTTTTTTTTTCAAATTCAAACCGAGCAATCCTATTGGCTGAGTATGACTGTCGTTACCATGGTGACAGAATGTTAAAGGGACAGAACATTAATAATGTATAATAGTGTATTTTATTACATATTTCACATAATAGTGGCTGATATATGGACCTGTACAGATAATACACTTCTATAACTCCTCATATTTTTCATACAGCAATTTGGTGGTGCTGCAGAGATATTTTGGGCGTAATATAACTTGTGCTGGCAATTGATCATCTATAAAGTAGTCTGGTAATGTATGTAATGGTCCTAAGATTGTGGTTTTATGTTCAATACAAATCTAAATATTAATCAGACGTCACTCCCTGCTATTTGAAGGGTTTTTGTCCCTTTCCCTATGTCAGAGTAGTATCACATATAGCTCGGATACGCTGCAGCCTTCAGAACAATGAGGTCCGTTGTGGCTTTCCCCTGCACATTCGGCCATTATATAAGTGACGGCAGCTGCGTTGTGTCCCTGCACGGCTGATAGCGTCGCTGTGCAGGGATTCAGTATGGTGGAGCTGGGGCTCTTTTCTTTTATGGGTCGATACAAGTCTTGTTCAGACATATAAATCTGCCTTGATTACATTGTAGAAAAGAAGGGTGACATTACAGGAGTTCCATACATTCTCAGTGTAAGATCAGTGGGGTCGGACCCCCGGCACCAGGGAGTATACAGAAGGAGCTTGTGAATGTCTTACTTTAGTGGTCTTGTAAGCTCCTCATCCCACACTTTTCCTGTATAGGACATATAGCTTTTCTGTATACATAACTCTTATGTAAAAACAACATCCTCCATGCACATTTCTGTAGGTTGCCTGATGGTTCAGGTGTAGTTACATCATTTTTTTCTACTGCCCGACCTAACAGCGTTAGCTTGCTCTTTTAGCAATCCAATTGTATTGTTTCACATTTGGGGCGATTGTGTCAGCGGCAGGTTTCATTGTGGGGTTATATAATGGGCACTATTTTTATAGGCTTATTTGGATATTATTGCCTTTGTGAATAGATACTTTGCTGCTGCCTTGCTCTTTATTATATTGTGGTGGGCAGTCTGTAGTCATATATTCAGATTTTCTGTGACTAGTTGGGCATATATATGTGAGGATTAACCATATCAGTACCTTGCAATGGTTTTGTTATTCATTGGGGCAATTGTTGCTTTTTAGTTGTTTTTTTTAACATGTCTTGTATGTTTAGTCTTTAATAAAATTCTATATTTTTGCTATTCCTTGGTGATCCCTGTCATTGCATGCTTTCTTTCTCCTTGTTTCTTTGCATCTCTATTATGTAGCTGCAGGGTTAGGGACGGCCGGTTCCTTGCAGGAATAGTTATCAGGACGGGTGCGGTTTCTGCTGTAATAACTCATTCATGTGACCCATCAGTCATCACCCGATCAGCCGGGCAATGCTCAGCACAGGCCGCCGTCATCCCACTTCTCTACATCTATTATATAGATGACGCGCCCCTGGGCCTGTGTCGCGCTGCGTTGCGCACGTGGGAGCTTACCCGGAGCCGGATCGCTTGAGGGTTGTAGTCTCGTGGCGGGGACCCGGTCCGTGCCCAGGGAGTCAAACTGAGCGGCGATGTATCAGCGGTAGATGTGTACGACTACGCCACCCGTTGAATGCAGCTATGGAGCTGCCGCTGCAGGACAGTCCGCTGAGGCCGGTGGATGGATGGTGCAGCGTAGATGGTATAACCCCCAACGGGAGGGGTATGGCCTCAGGGCAGCAGATGTGGATGATGGGGGTAGCAGGAACCACTCAGAGACGGTGCGGTGTAATTCAGGGTCTTTACTGGTAACAACGATAGACCCTCCCGGAGTACTTGCTAGCGAACGGGGCCTGGTCAGTCCTTGAGCAGATGGGATCTCCCCTGGCCAGGCGGAGTTGTAGGCCTCCCAAACTGACTGTACTCTTCTGGCTACCTTGCTAGAAGCGGATATAAGTAGCCCACGTCCCTGAGTGTACCGTGTGGTGCTCACCCGTATGGCCGGTGACTCGGGGCCTTCTAATGGCTTCCGCTCCACGATGGCGGTGCTGGTCCCACGCGTGTGACCGTGCCTTCGGGTTTCTGGGCCTGAGGACCTGAAATCCCCTGCCGGTCGGCTTCTGCTGCTGGGTCAGAGTTAGTCCCCACAGCCTCGGACGCCGGGTCCGGTAAGAAATCTTCTCAGTCAGGGCGAGCTCTGCAGCTGCCAGCCCCTGGCTTGTAGTAGTATTGCTCCCACTGAGCTTCTGCTGTTTCTTCCTATGCCGCTTCTCTGTCTCTACTCTCCTTGACTGACTAACCCTGCTTCAGCCCCGGGTTTACATAGGGGAAGTTCTTCCCCTCCCAAGACTGGGCAGGAGGTGTGGCATGCACAGGATCCCTGACCAAAGGACCTCCCACCTGCTCTCAGACATAACATTACATTACTGTGGAAACCAGACCCCTGGGGTGCCACATTCCCCCCTAGTAAAATTTAGTACTCCGGGACTAAACATATTTTAGAAAAACATAACAAGATATAAACAATAATAATACAATAAGAAAACACATAACGATGGTTACGGCGTGTCCGCAACCGGGTGCAGTTTTGAAGAAAAGCAAGGTGTCCATTTCACCAAAACAGGGAGACGTAACCAGGTAGGGGTCTGTCCTACCCCGAGTCCTTAACAGTCTCTAGTCCATCCTGGGTTACGTTCCAACTATGTACAAGGATTCCCGGTAATCCACCAAGGATTCCTAAAAGTAACTGGAAACACAAAATTATACACAAGCAACAATACACAGGTAAACATAAATAAAACAATTTATACACTTCAAATCCTCCAGCGTGCGGGTAACTGGCCTCTAGTGGCCCTAGTGGACCTACGGAGCTGACTGTCTGGCCCTGAACTACAGGGTGTAGGAGCTGTCAAGGGTAAACTGGGCAGCTGTCTACCGGCTCTTTGTCTCACTAGGGGTACGGCAGGCTCACTATAAGCAGAGGGTTGATCCTCCTGTTCTGCTTGTGTGGAGTCTTCTGCCTCCTGGACCGGCTGTTCTTCCAGCTCTACCTGTTGCTCCGTAGGTGCTTGGGATGCTGGTTGGAGGAAGGTGAGTACGGGTACCACAACTGCACCATTGACTTGAGTCCAAGACCGAGGGAAGTCCCCGAGCACAGTACTAACCATATCTTCCCTTTCCTCTACGGGTCGATGGTCTTCTTGTTCCTCTTCAGGGTTCCTCAGTTGTTCGGGACACTTCTTCAGGTGGTCCCGGGATACAATGGCTGTGGTTTCCCCTCCGTCTTTACTGATGGTACAAACCTTCGGGTTCTCGTGGCTTGAGGGCAGTACGGTGTATGGGTCCTTCTCCCACT
This sequence comes from Phyllobates terribilis, assembly GCF_046119375.1. NCBI lineage: Eukaryota > Metazoa > Chordata > Amphibia > Anura > Dendrobatidae > Phyllobates > Phyllobates terribilis. The sequence goes on from NW_027363461.1 coordinate 544,562, forward strand.
GGTCGTCCAACTTGTGGAGCCGTCTCTTCCTCTTCAAGACCTGCTCTCCGGGTACCAGGGGAACAGCGGGAGCATACTGGTTGTAAGTTTTCTCTTGTCTTTCCCTAGCCTGACAGAGACTTCGCTCCACGCTCTCCTGTACTCTCCGGTACTGCTGCTGCCTCTCTGTGTCCCAGTCTGTTTCTGGTGAAGTGTCCTCGGGTGTCAGGACTCCCATTTCCAGGTCAACAGGTAACTTACCAGGTCTTGCCCTCATTAGGTAAGCCGGGGTACAGTTAGTGGAACCTACCGGGATGTGGTTGTATAGGTCCACCAGATCGGGCAACTTCTCAGGCCACAGACTGCGTTCTTCCAGGGGCAACGTTTTTAGAAGATCCATTACCACCTGGTTCATTTTCTCACAAAGTCCATTAGTTTGCGGATGGTAGGGTGTCGTCCTTATCTTCCGGCAGCCATACAGATTGCAGAATTCCTGGAAGACCTCCGCTTCAAAGGCAGGTCCCTGGTCCGTCAGCACTCGGTCCGGGTACCCGTGTGGACGGCAAAAGTGCTGCTGGAAGGCTCTAGCTGCTGTTTGAGCCGTTAAGTCCTTGACGGGGACGACAACCAGAAACCGGGAGTAATGATCCACGATGGTTAACGCGTTGACGTAGCCACTTCTGCTTGGGGTCAGTTTTACATGATCCAAGGCTACCAGTTCCAACGGTTGCCGGGTGACGATGGACTGCAGGGGAGTCTTCTGGCTGGCGCGGTCCTTCCTTCTCAGGTTGCACGGGCCACAGTCTCTGCACCACTTCTCAATGGTTCCCCTCATGCCTACCCAGTGGAATCGCTCGCGCAGCAGGAACTCCAGCTTCTTCCACCCGAAGTGTCCAGCTCCGTCGTGGTATGCCTCCATCACCATGGCTGCGTCTCTTTGTGGCACTACTACTTGCCAGAGTAGTTCATGCGTCCGGGAGTTAACCATTCTGCGGCACAGCTTCCCCTTGTAAAGGAACAGTCGACTCTTCTCTGCCCATAGTTGTTTGGCTTCCTCCGGAGCGTCTGGTTCAAGGCAAGCCTCCGGGCGAGTCAGCATCTCCTTCACCAGTCGGACGGCAGGGTCGCTGTCTTGCGTTTCCGCCCAGTTGTAGTGAGGTAAGGGGTTCAACGTAACAGCCTGCTTACTCCTTACCCGGTGGGAATACTGGATAGTCCCATGACGGTGGAACGCAGGGAGTTCAACTTCTTCCAGTCCCTCCGGATCTTCTCCTTCGTCCGGCAGGTTGGGCATCCTGGACAGGGCATCCGCGTTGGTATTGGAGCGTCCGGCCCGGTATTTGATTGTGAACTCGTAGTTGGACAGACGGGCCATCCACCTCTGCTCCAGGGCACCGAGTCTTGCCGTGTCCAGGTGTGTCAACGGGTTGTTATCCGTGTACACGGTGAACCGGGAAGAAGCGAGGTAATGCTTAAAGCGCTCGGTGACTGCCCATACTACGGCCAGGAACTCTAGCTTAAATGAGCTGTAATTCTCGGGGTTCCTTTCGGTGGGTCGCAGTTTTCGGCTGGCGTAGGCGATTACTCGTTCCTTCCCCTGCTGGATCTGGGACAGTACGGCTCCTAGCCCGATGTTACTGGCGTCGGTGTAGAGGATAAAGGGCTGGCTATAATCCGGGTACGCCAGGATTTCGTCCCCCGTGAGGGCCATCTTCAGCTGGCGGAAGGACTCTTCTTCCAGCTCCTCCCATTTGAAGGGCGGCTTCTGGTTCTTGGCCTTCCGGGACTGGCCTATCAGGAGGTCCTGCATAGGTGCTGCCTTTTTGGTGAAACCGGGAATAAACCTTCTGTAGTAGCCTACCAACCCGATGAACTGCCGCACTTCTTTTACGCTGGAGGGGCTTGGCCATTCCTTAATTGCGGTGATCTTATCAGGGTCGGGAGCCACTCCGTCAGCGCTCACCACGTGTCCCAGGTACTGCACCTTTGGTTTCAGGAGGTGACACTTGGAGGGTTTCACCTTTAGGCCGTAACTCGCCAGAGCCTCGAACACTTCCGCCAGGTGTTTCAGGTGGTCCTCATACGTCTTGGAATATACGATGACATCGTCCAGGTACAACAGGACCGTCTCGAAGTTTCTGTGGCCCAGACAACACTCCATTAGTCGTTGGAAGGTTCCTGGTGCGTTGCAGAGTCCGAACGGCATGCAGGTGAACTCGCTAAGTCCCATCGGGGTGGTGAATGCGGTCTTCTCCCGGTCCGCCTCTGCTACAGGAACCTGCCAGTACCCGCTAGTGAGATCCAAGGTAGAGAAGAAGTTAGCAGATCTTAAAGCAGCCAATGACTCCTCTATCCTTGGCAAGGGGTACGCATCCTTGTGTGTGATACGGTTGATTTTCAGGTAATCTACACACATCCTCATGGTGTTGTCTTTTTTTCTGACTAAGACTAGTGGAGCTGCCCAGGGGCTACAGCTATCCCTGATCACCCCAGCCTCCTTCATGTCTTTAAGCATCCCCTTGGCGTGTTGGTAGTGGGCAGGGGGTACGGGTCGATACCTCTCTTTTATAGGAGGATGGTCTCCCGTGGGGATGTGGTGTTCTACCCCCTTGACTCGCCCGAAGTCTAACGGGTGTTTACTGAACACTCTCTCGTACTCTTGAACCACCCGATAGACTCCTTGTTTCTGGTGTGCGGGAGTGGAGTCAGTACCCAGATGTAGTTGCTGACACCAGTCCTCCATGTTTTTCTTAGAGCCGTTACCTTCCTCCGGGTGAGATGGAGGCAAGAGTTCCACAGATTGTATAGAATTTTGGTTAATGGTATATAATTTGGCTAGCGTGGCATACCGGGGCAGGTACACTTCCCTCTCCCCGATATTTATTATGCGAACGGGCACCCTCCCATGGCGTACATCAACCACCCCCCGTGCTGTCAAAATGGTGGGCCTACTGTCCGAGTAAACTGGTTCTACCATTGCCTGGTAATCTCTACCTCTCAGACCAATAGCTGCCCGGCACCAAATCATCATTTCACTTTTTGGGGGCATGGCAATAGGAAAAGGGTCACACATTCTTACGCTACCAATCTCACCGCCGGAGAGTTCCACCTGTTGCCGTCGCATCAGTGCCCGGATCTCTTTCTGGAGCACCCGCTGCTCGCCGGAGCTGGCGTTCTTGGCAACCTGCTGTAAAAGGAAAATCACCTCTGCAAGACAATTTTCAATTACATTAGTTCCTAGAGTTATTTTTGGGTGACTCTCATGTTTGTCAATATCTACAATGATCAGTCCCTGTGCTGCCAGTTCGACTCTACCGATTTTGATGGTCACCTCTTTAAATCCGATCTGTGGCACGGGCTGGCCATTGCTGGCGATGATACTCAAGTCGTCGTCAGGGTAGCGGGTAATATCTGAGTCATTCCAGTACTGCTTAAAGAGCACGTACGGGATGGTGGTGACCTGTGACCCGGTGTCCAGTAGGGCACTCATGGGAATGCCATCCAGTACCACAGGCAAGACTGGACGTCCTCCCACATATCTGTCGCGCCAGTTCGATGGGCCTGGTGATCTTTTTCCTGGGGGTTGGCCCTCTACCCCAGGTTGTGCCCGTTTAAAGAACAGTACCTTGCCATATGTCCGGGTTGATTGCAGCGGCGGCAGATGGGTCGTCCGTCCTCGCTGTATCGGTCACTGGGTCTTCCTCTGGCCGGTGGGGTCCTCCTTGGTCGACGCCACGGGATGTCCTCCGGTCCGGATGCCAGCTGGATCTTCCCTGTGGTGGAAGCCTGTAAAGACTGCACAGTTCGGGTTAGCGCAGCAACGCTCTTAGCTAGCTCTTGGACCTGATGGTGTAGGTCTGGAGCCGGGTCATTGTCCAAAGCCTGCGCATCAGCTCCCACAGGCCCTGCCGACAAGGGCGCCGCCTCCTGGTGGTAAGTGATAGCAGGGCGCTTGTGGGTCACAACGCCACCCGGTGCCGGTTCTCGGAGCACCCGGATGGCTCTGTCCTTGAACTGTGCAAAGCCCAGATGGGGATCCTGTAAGGCCATTGCCCGCAACTGGGTTCGGTGGGTATTACAATACAGTCCCTCTATAAACTGTTCGGTCAACAGCCTGTCCTCGTTTCCCACTCCATCAGGGTCGGTCTGCTTAATGGCCCTCAGGGCCTCTTGTAGGTTTAGTGCATAGTCCCTTATACTCTCATGCGCTCGCTGCTTGCACCCGTAGAATCTAAGCTTAATCTCGGCTGAGGTGCGGGTATCAAAGGTGTCCTTCAGCCGGGTTAGTATCCCTGCGACAGTCTTCCTCCCAGGTGGCCAGGATTTTACTTCCCTTTTGGCTGCCCCGGTTAGTTGGGCCACCAGGATGCTCACTTTTTGCTCTTCTGTGAGGGGGTACACCTGGAAGAGGCTATCCAGCTTTTCTCTAAAGTCATGCAGGGTATGTGACTCCCCTGAGTACTGGGGTAGCCAAGCTGCTCCCGGGATATAGGGCATGGTGAAGGGCATAACTGCAGCAGCGGTAGCGCTGGCGGGGGTTGAGGCAGTGAAGCTCTCCTCCGTATCCGACATCTTCCTCCCCCCTAGTGAACCGTGGCCTACCTTGTGATGATCCTCTTCCGTAGGCCGCGGCTCCGCAGTGGATCGTCAGGGTTGAGGACCTTCCGTCGCGCTCCTGTGACGTCGGCGTCTGCTGGGCTCCTTCCAGGACCTTACGCAACGTCCGGACGTGAGGCGGGGCTTCAGTTCTCGCGCGCTTTCGGAGTCCACGCCCCTCTTCTTCCCGCGCGGCGTCCTCAAGATGGCGTCCAATGGCGGGAAAACTCCACGGATGGCGGGAAGAAGGCAGAAGATGGCGCCGGATGGCGGGAAACTTCACCGATGGCGGGAAGAAGGCTGAAGATGGCGCCGGATGGCGGGAATCTTCACCACAGGTAAGTTTGAAAAGTCTCTTTTTCAGGCACGCAGTACCCGGTGGTTGCGGGCACGAAATCCTGCCGACTACGCCAAAGTTGACGCGCCCCTGGGCCTGTGTCGCGCTGCGTTGCGCACGCGGGAGCTTACCCGGAGCCGGATCGCTTGAGGGTTGTAGTCTCGTGGCGGGGACCCGGTCCGTGCCCAGGGAGTCAAACTGAGCGGCGATGTATCAGCGGTAGATGTGTACGACTACGCCACCCGTTGAATGCAGCTATGGAGCTGCCGCTGCAGGACAGTCCGCTGAGGCCGGTGGATGGATGGTGCAGCGTAGATGGTATAACCCCCAACGGGAGGGGTATGGCCTCAGGGCAGCAGATGTGGATGATGGGGGTAGCAGGAACCACTCAGAGACGGTGCGGTGTAATTCAGGGTCTTTACTGGTAACAACGATAGACCCTCCCGGAGTACTTGCTAGCGAACGGGGCCTGGTCAGTCCTTGAGCAGATGGGATCTCCCCTGGCCAGGCGGAGTTGTAGGCCTCCCAAACTGACTGTACTCTTCTGGCTACCTTGCTAGAAGCGGATATAAGTAGCCCACGTCCCTGAGTGTACCGTGTGGTGCTCACCCGTATGGCCGGTGACTCGGGGCCTTCTAATGGCTTTCGCTCCACGATGGCGGTGCTGGTCCCACGCGTGTGACCGTGCCTTCGGGTTTCTGGGCCTGAGGACCTGAAATCCCCTGCCGGTCGGCTTCTGCTGCTGGGTCAGAGTTAGTCCCCACAGCCTCGGACGCCGGGTCCGGTAAGAAATCTTCTCAGTCAGGGCGAGCTCTGCAGCTGCCAGCCCCTGGCTTGTAGTAGTATTGCTCCCACTGAGCTTCTGCTGTTTCTTCCTATGCTGCTTCTCTTTCTCTACTCTCCTTGACTGACTAACCCTGCTTCAGCCCCGGGTTTACATAGGGGAAGTTCTTCCCCTCCCAAGACTGGGCAGGAGGTGTGGCATGCACAGGATCCCTGACCAAAGGACCTCCCACCTGCTCTCAGACATAACATTACATTACTGTGGAAACCAGACCCCTGGGGTGCCACATTGACACTCCACAACTGCTCCTTCTCTTCAGAATTCAGAAAGATTTATTTTTTTATTTTTTTATTTCCGCAGCCATGCAGTGACGCTAGGTAGGTGCAGAGCTAAAGGGAAACCCACCTCAGAAGAAAATTCTAGGGTCCTGATCACTAGAGATGAGAGCTTAAAGGGAATCTGTCACTAGGTTTTTGCCATATATTCCGAGAGAGCAGCATGATGTAGAGACAGAGACCCTGATTCCAGCGATGTGTCACTTTCTGGGCTGCTTGCTGGTGTTTTGATAAAATCTTTGTTTTATCAGTAGGAGGTTGTGACTAGAAGACTAGTAAACCTGCAACCAGGTATCCCTCATTTTTCAGGAGTGGTCCAAATTAAATAAAAAAGCGGTCTATAGGGCGCTAAAAGAATGAACACTAGAAGTGAAAAAAATTTTAGGACTAAAAAATAAATTTAATGAGCCCTTTCCACAAAGCGTTTCGATAGTGAACTATCTTCCTCAGGTGGTACATGGCGCGCTTTTTCTCCCTTTCTCTTTTCTCATTTTTCACAAGGTCTGTATAGCAGCCTTCTGCCTATGCACAGTGTACACAGAAAGCTGCCAATCAGTGGTGCAGCCGGTTATATGGAGCTCAGCATTCAGAGCACTGCTAGATCTGCAGTAGATAAAACTAAAATTTATCAAAACTGCAGCGAAATAAGGGACACATTTCTGGAATCAGATTTCTGCCCTTACATCATGCAGATGGGATAGCAAAACCTGGCGGCAGATTCCATTTTAGAGCCATCGGATATTACCTTGTGACCTCTCAAAGGGGAACTTGATGTCTAGGATGGTTATTATTTCCAAACCATTACAAAATGTCATGTGTCTCTTGATGCGGGATAACTTGTATGTAATGTGTTGTATGTTAGGTCTATGAACAGTACAAGTCCTTCAGTATAGGGTTACCTGAGAAGCGTAGCCAGCATGAAGCAGGACTTGTATTATGTTTTGTCAGGGATGATTAATGTCTGAGTGCTTTATGCTGCGTTCTGCAGTCATCTCTCTGCCATCCTCCGTACACCCATCGCCGTCCTGTTCTCACACTTCTTTATTTGGCTTTTTTCTTGTGGTCGTAATATGGAGCATGTTGTATCCATAAAGCGGTCAGATTTGCCGGACCTCATGCTGTTCTGCCGAATCAGACCTAGATCATTATTGGGGGCTGGGGCACCTCCAATTCAAGATGGTAGACAAATCATGTCTTGTGAGACTGCACGCTCCAGCACCCACAACACTGGAGCATCGGTTAGGTTTACACATATCCACCTGTTGTGTTTTCTTTTGGGACACAGCAGTTTGTAGAATTGTCATCATTAATGTTTTCTTTTTTTTATCTTTCCAGTATTACTGAAATTCAGAAAGATGTGGAGTACAGACTGCCAATCACCTTTAAGAACTTCACCATCAGCATCAATATGTAAGTGACACGGGGTGCTATTGTCTTAGTTGAGAGATTACGTTGCATTTCTTGGGGTTATTAAATGTGAACCTAATGGGAATTAAAGGGATTGTCCTCTACTTTGATATTGATAACATCAGCATTGGGTATCAATATCAAATCGATGGGGTTTTGACAGCCCCCCAGAGAGGGAGCCGCATGCTCCTATTCACTTGTGAAGATGGCCCCCACTCATAGGCGGATTATAATGAGGGCAATCCGGGCGACCGCCCAGGGCCCCGAGCCTGCAGAGGGCCCGCGGCTCCGGGGCGGGGTGTCTAATGCCGGATTGCCCTCATTATATGTGCGGGCCGCCGCGGCACATACCGGTAGCAGTGGTGGGAGGGGGGGCCCGGGAGGAGGGGCCCCGTACCGCTCCCCCAGCAGCAGCCGCCGCTACTTCTTCATCGGCCGGGCCAGCACTGCAGCAGTTAACTTCCCTGTGCTGGCCCGGCCGCGTCACTGCTAGGAGACACG
>NW_027363461.1:555000-592500 GCF_046119375.1 Phyllobates terribilis
CCCCCCGCTATGTATAGATGGCGCCGTGCGGCCCCCCGCCGTGTATTGATGGCGCAGTGCGGCCCCCTGCTGTGTAGAGATGGCGCCGTGCGGCTTCCCGCTGTGTATAGATGGCGCCGAGCGGCCTCCCGCTGAGTATAGATGGCGCTGTGCGGCCACCTGCTGTCTCTGGGGGGGGCGCCGTGCGGCCTCCCGCTGTGTATAGATGGCTACTTGCGGCCTCCCGCTGAGTATAGATGGCGCTGTGCGGCCTCCTGCTGTCTCTGGGGGGGCGCCGCGAGGCCTCCCGCTGTGTATAGATGGCTACGTGCGGCCTCCCGCTGAGTATAGATGGCGCTGTGCGGCCTCCTGCAGTCTCTGGGGGGGGGGCGCCGTGCGGCCTCCTGCTGTGTATAGATGGCTACATGCGGTCTCCCGCTGAGTATAGATGTCGCCGTGCGGCCTCCTGCTGTGTATAGATGGCTACGTGCGGTCTCCCGCTGAGTATAGATGGAGCTGTGCGGCCTCCTGCTGTCTCTGGGGGGAGCGCCGTGCGGCATCTATACTCAGCAGGAGGCCGCACGTAGCCATCTATACACGTATACTCAGCAGGAGGCCGCACGTAGCCATCTATACGGCGCCATCTATACACAGCGGGAGGCCGCACGGCGCCATCTATACACAGCGGGAGGCCGCACGGCGCCATCTATACACAGCGGGAGGCCGCACGGCGCCATCTATACACAGCGGGAGTCTCAGTGCTTTGCAAGAGCAGTCAATAAATTCTGCTTGACTAATTCTGAGCACCATAAAGTCTGGTTCACTTCTAACCTGCTGTCTTCATTTTCAGCTTGCTGAATTCTAACTCATTTACTGTCATTCGAGACGATGCCTTTGCTGGTCTCTTTCACCTTGAATACCTGTAAGTGCTCCACTTAATGTCATATTTTTGATTCTGCTCTTCTTCATCTTTTGGCATGTGCAATTGTATGAGCAAGTATTCATATGAATTTATGACCTACTTACCCTTCGAGGACCTTACATTTTATTCAATCAAATTTTTTTCCAGTTTAAAACTATGGGACATATATGTGCCTTGGTCCTCAAAGGGTTTTTAAAGGGGCTGCAAACATAAATATGAAAAAAATAATTCAATTAGTGCTTTTTGTGTTCATTTAATTTTTATTTGAAGTCCATTTTTTTTTATTTACATTGGAATTAAGCCCTACTCCATGGAATGAAGCCCTACCTACATGACATCTGAGAGCTACATGGATCCCGCTTGTGAGGTTCCTGTCCGTCACTACTATTCAGTTTTAGGGTCCACTCACTAAGCCATATATTCTCTCATGCAAGAGAATAGGGCCAATTATGCTAATGACACTGGGCTCAAACTCTGTCAGAGCTTCAACTGAGTGTGATCCGATTCTCTCGCAGCACAGATATGGAGAAGATGGAGAACTTAATTTCTCCATCTTCTCCATAGTCTCTGTGAGTGTTCATCGGACTGCACTTGGATGACATCCGAGTGCAGTCTAATGTTTTACGTGCACCCATAGACTTGTATGGGTGCACATGGTCCGAATATCGAATGAGATTATTTTCTCATGCCAATAATCGCACTGTCCCATAGTATAACATAGGGCCGAGTCCTATCCGATAAAACATCACATAGCATTCGGCCGTGTTATACGACAGTGTGAGCGAGCCCTTAGAGTCAAGGAATATTTACATGCAGATGATGATATTACTCTCCAAGTGTATATTTTTTTAGGCGAGTTCATAGTAAATGCTTTGCATTTTTGACATGTGATCAACTAAAGAACAAGAAAGATTTAGGACCTCCCCTATACAGAAACGGAAAATAGTTTGGAGGACTTGCATGTCCTTTTTTATTTATTATGAGAAAATCATAAAAGATCCCGTTTTTTAACCATGCTGTGACTTTCTGCTGAGGGAGAGGGAGAGAGCTGCCCTATTCAGAGTCTGTAATAAGACCTGCTGACAAAAGTGTTGAAGATACAGTCTAATGTGAATTAACAATGAAAAAAAGTTAATTTCACAAATGGCTTGTATTTTTTTTAATACAAACTTTTTTGTCTTTACAGCTCCTTTAAAGGGAATCTGTCATCAGGTTTTTGCCACCTAATCTGAGAGCAGCATAATGTAGGGTTAGAGGCACTGATTCCAGTAATGTGTCACTTACTGGGCTGCTTAGTGTTGTTTTGATAAAATCATTGATTTGTCAGAAGGTAATTATTACTAGATGACTAGTAAGTTCTGTAGGACCCCACCCCCATCACTGATCAGTAGATTTCTGTGTACACTGAGCATGGGCAGAAAGCTGCCAATCAGTGGTGTGGGCGGGGCTATACAGAGCGCAGCATTCAGAGAGCTGCTAGATCTGCAGCAGATAAAACGGTGATTTTCTCAAAATGACAACAAGCAGCTGAAAAAGTGACACATCGCTGGAATCAGGGTATCTGCCCAAATATTGTGCTGCTCTCAGATGAGGCAGCACAATTAATATTATGCCAAATTAATTTCCCGTGAACTATCACATGATCTATCACGGGGATCATGTGACATGTCACGTGATAAATCAGGTGTGGGGGGGGGGGCGCGCCTTCTAAACTGCCCGGGGCCCTTACTACTCTTAATCCACCCCTGCCCCCACTGATTCCATATTAATGACCTATCCAATGGGTAAGTGATCAATATCAAGGTAGTGGGCAACCCCTTAAAGAAAGCAGACCATATTAGGTACTTCTAGAATATCTTTGTCCCATGCTGTTGATAGACCCCACCGCGTGTAATCGGTACCCTACAATGACTTGTCATCCATAGTCATGTCTTGTAGCACTGGAGCCATTAAATGATGTTGCTTGGCGGCTCATGACGTCACTATAGATGATGTGTATTAATGCAAGTTGTTTAATTGCTACTAATAAGAAATCACTTTAAATCAATATGGAGGCTTATAGGGTCCTCTCAGCTTCCTTTTACATATGGAAGTAGTGGTAGAACAGTATCGTCGATTGTCCCTCCCCAGAAAAATTATCCTTTTTTTTTTTGCAGAGCTCCGATGTGCCAGTCAAAAGGAAATGGAGTGTCTGCAGATTGGTGTGGGAGTGCAGAGGGGCGTGTCCGTGCACTTGAAAGCAGCTGTCTAAGTGCAGTGATACGCCCCAGTGCACTTCCAGACGGATTTGCATATGTTTTCCACACTAGATTTGTCATGATGGACTCATCAGATCTCTTATAACACCATTACGATCATATGTCAAGGTGCTGACGTCCCTTTATGCCTTACGCTACGTGCCACCTAAATGGATTTTCCATTGAGATGAGATGAGGCTGTTGGGTATTTTCCCCGGACCTGTCACGTTTCTGTAGGCTGCAGTCATGTATCCCGCGTCTTGCTCTAATACTTTGTTTTTATTGCAGTTTACTTCCGCCACAATTTCCTCAAGACAAACCTCTCATCACAGTCTTTCCACCGATAAGACATCACCTGGTGGACAAGCAAGGCCCCAATGTCACCTGTCCTTTACTACATAATGTAAGGAGACTTGGGAGATTTTGAGCACTGGACTTAGGAATGTTGTAATTTAACCTTTCAATGACTGAGGTGTTTTTGTTTTTATAAAGTGGATCTGTGTGGTCTCCTGACACGTCTGTTTTAGTAATCTTATAAACCCTATAAAATCACAAATGTGCAGAATTTGTGTTTCAGACCACTGTGCAGTGCCTTTGAAGGCTATGTTCACACATCGCGTTTTTTTCAGCGTTTTTTTAATGCAAATTTTCAGCTGTGTTTTACAGTACAAGCAAAGTCTATGAGATTTCAGAAATCTCATGCTCACACCCTGGTTTTTGTATGATCAATATTTTGTGATTTGCATTGTTTTTTGCTGAATAGAGCACGTCACTTCTTTCAGTGTATTTCACCCATTGAAAGTAATGTGTAGTGAAAAAACGCCTAGTGTGAACATAGCCTTACATCTAATTGACAATGGGGTGTTACCTTACTCCTTGTCCATGTCTAATCAGTTTGGACAGTAGGCATAATCACTACGACCAGGGGCCTGGCAGTGGCCAGTTGTCAATGTATCCACACATTTCCAGAAGATTGGCACAACGCAGAGGACCTGGGAAGAAGAGATGCCACGGTATTGTTAGTTCATAGGGAATACACCTCTTTATTTTGGTAGATGAGGTCTTTGTCAAACACATCTTCAGCAGAGGAGAACGAAATGAAAGGATTAATGTATGTGTTAATGACCCAGTTCTGCGTGTGCTCTACGTAAAATGTGGCTGCAGATGGCTGTGCTGCATCGACACGTGAGGTTTGGGAGCCACCTTACATCTAATGGGTGGGGGTCTTACATTGAGGTCCCCACTTCAGACATTTCTGATATTTCCAGTGAATTTTCCAAGGAAGTTTCAGATAAAAATACCATAAGAAAATGTGGTCAACCTTGTTTTAGTTTTTTTTTTTAATATATAAGATTTTTAGTTATAGTCTTTGTTATGTTCACATAGAAGACCGGTGGGTTTTTTCTTTTTTAGGAACAAAGTATATACAGTGGGGAAAATAAGTATTGGATACACTGACGATTTTGCAAGTTTTCCCACCTACAAAGAATGGAGAGGGCTGTAATTTTTATCGTAGGTACACTTCACCTGTGAGAGACAGAATCTAAAAATAAAAAACAGAAAATAACATTTTATAATTTTTACATACTTATTTCATGCAATTATGCAAATTAATTATTTGATACAATAGAAAAACAGATCTTAATATTTGGTACGGAAACCTTTGTTTGCAATTACAGAGGTCAGACGTTTCCTGTAGTTCTTGACCAAGTTTGCAGACACTGCAGCAGGAATTTTGGACCACTCCTCCATACAGATCTTCTCCAGATCTTTCAAGTTTCGGGACTGTTGCTGGGTGCAGTTGTCCTGTCCCCTTTGCAGAAAAGCACCCCCAAAGTATAAGGTTTCCCCAGCATGCTTCTCAGTTGGGACGGTGTTCTTGGGGTTGTACTCATCCTTCTTCTTTCTCCAAACACGTCAAGTGGAGTTGATACCAAAAAGTCCTATTTTGGTCTCATCTGACCACATGACCCTCTCCCATGCCTCCTCTGGATCACCCAGATGGTCAATGGCGAACTTCAAACGGGCCTGGACATGTGCTGGCGTGAGCAGGGGACCTTGCGTGCCCTGCAGGAGTTTAATCCATGACGGCATAGTGTGTTACTAATGGTAATGTTTGAGACTGTAGTCTCGGCTCTCTTCAGGTCATTGACCAGGTCCTCCTGTGTAGTTCTGGGCTGATTCCTGACCTTTCTCAGAATCATCCTTATCCCACGGGTCGAGATCTTGCATGGAGCCCCAGACCGAGGAAGATTGACAGTCATCTTGTGTTTCTTCCGTTTTCTAATAATTGTGCCAACAGTTGTTGCTTTCTCACCAAGCTGCTTGCATATTGTCCTGTAGCCAATCCCAGCCTGGAGCAGGTCTACAATTTTGTCCCTGGTGTCCTTAGATAGCTCTTTGGTCTTAACCATGGTGGATAGGTTGGAGTGTGATTGATTGAGTGTGTGGACAGGTGTCTTTTATACAGGTAACGAGTTCAAACAGGTACAATAAATACAGGTGAGGAGTGCAGAGTAGGAGGGCTTCTGAAAGAAAAACTAACAGGTCTGTGAGAGCGAGATTTCTTGCTGGTTGGTAGGTGATCAAATACTTATTTCATGCAATGAAATGCGATTTAATTATTTAAAAATCATACAATGTGATTTTTTTTTTGGATTTTATTTTTAGATTCTGTCTCTCACAGTTGAAGTGTACCTATGATAAAAATGACAGACCTCTCCATTCTTTGTAGGTGGGAAAGCTTGCAAAATCGGCAGTGTATCAAATACTTATTTTCCCTACTGCGGGCGTGTATGTATATATATATGTGTGTGTGTGTGTGTGTGTGTGTGTGTGTATGTACAGTACAGACCAAAAGTTTGGACACACCTCATTTAAAGATTTTTTATGTATTTTCATGACTATGAAAATTGTACATTCACACTGAAGGCATCAAAACTATGAATTAACACATGTGGAAATATATACTTAACAAAAAAGTGTGAAACAACTGAAAATATGTCTTATATTCTAGGTTCTTCAAAGTAGCCACCTTTTGCTTTGATGACTGCTTTGCACACTCTTGGCATTCTCTTGATGCGCTTCAAGTGGTAGTCACCGGAAATGGTCTTCCAACAATCTTGAAGGAGTTCCCGGAGATGCTTAGCACTTGTAGGCCCTTTTGCCTTCACTCGGCGGTCCAGCTCACCCCAAACCATCTCGATTGGGTTCAGGTCTGGTGACTGTGGAGGCCAGGTCATCTGGCGTAGCACCCCATCACTCGCCTTCTTGGTCAAATAGCCCTTACACAGCCTGGAGGTGTGTTTGGGGTCATTGTCCTTTTGAAAAATAAATGATGGTCCAACTAAACGCAAACCGGATGGAATAGCATGCCGCTGTCAGATGCTGTGGTAGCCATGCTGGTTCAGTATGCCTTCAATTTTGAATAAATCTCCAACAGTGTCACCAGCAAAGCACCCCCACACCATCACTCCTCCTCCTCCATGCTTCACTGTGTGAACCAGGCATGTAGAGTCCATCCGTTCACCTTTTATGCATCGCACAAAGACACGGTGGTTGGAACCAAAGATCTCAAATTTGGACTCATCAGACCAAAGCACAGATTTCCACTGGTCTAATGTCCATTCCTTGTGTTCTTTAGCCCAAACAAGTCTCTTCTGCTTGTTGCCTGTCCTTAGCAGTGGTTTCCTAGCAGCTATTTTACCATGAAGGCCTGCTGCACAAAGTCTCCTCTTAACAGTTGTTGAAGAGATGTTTCTGCTGCTAGAACTCTGTGTGGCATTGACCTGGTCTCTAATCTGAGCTGCTGTTAACCTGCGATTTCTGAGGCTGGTGACTCGGATAAACTTATCCTCAGAAGCAGAGGTGACTCTTGGTCTTCCTTTCCTGGGGCAGTCCTCATGTGAGACAGTTTCTTTGTAGCGCTTGATGGTTTTTGCAACTGCACTTGGGGACGCTTTCAAAGTTTTCACAATTTTTCGGACTGACTGACCTTCATTTCTTAAAGTAATGATGGCCACTCGTTTTTCTTTACTTAGAATTTGTATGATGGCAAGAAAAAATCATTTAACAGTCTATTCAGTAGGACTATCAGCTGTGTATCCACCAGACTTCTGCACAACACAAGTGATGGTCCCAACCCCATTTATAAGGCAAGAAATCCCACTTATTAAACCTGACTGGGCACACCTGTGAAGTGAAAACCATTTCCGGTGACTACCTCTTGAAGCTCATCAAGAGAATGCCAAGAGTGTGCAAAGCAGCCATCAAAGCAAAAGGTGGCTACTTTGAAGAACCTAGAATATAAGACATATTTTCAGTTGTTTCACACGTTTTTGTTAAGTATATAATTCCACATGTGTTAATTCATAGTTTTGATGCCTTCAGTGTGAATGTACAATTTTCTTAGTCATGAAAATACAGATAAATCTTTAAATGAGAAGGTGTGTCCACCTTTTGGTCTGTACTGTATATATACACTGCTCAAAAAAATAAAGGGAACACTTAAACAACAGAATATAACTCCAAGTGCATCAAACTGTCCACTTAGGAAATGACACTGATTGACAATCAATTTCACATGCTGTTGTGCAAATGGAATAGACAATAGATGGAAATTATTGGCAATTATCAAGACACCCTCAAAGGATTGATTCTGCATGTGGGGACCACAGACCACATCTCAGTACCAATGCTTTCTGGCAGATGTTTTGGTCACTTTTGAATGTTGGTTATGCTTTCACACTCGTGGTAGCATGAGACGGACTCTACAACCCACAGAAGTTGCTCAGGTAGTGCAGCTCATCCAGGATGGCACATCAGTGCGAGCTGTGGCAAGAAGGTTTGCTGTGTCTGTCAGCGTAGTGTCCAGAGGCTGGAGGTGCTACCAGGAGACAGGTCAGTACACCAGGAGACAAGGAGGGGGCCGTAGGAGGGCAACAACCCAGCAGCAGTACCGCTACCTCCGCCTTTGTGCAAGGAGGAACAGGGGGAGCACTGACAGAGCCCTGCAAAATGACCTCCAGCAGGCCACAAATGTTCATGTGTCTGCACAAACGGTTAGAAACCGACTCCATGAGGGTGGTATAAAGGCCCGACGTCCACAGATGGGGGTTGTGATCACATCCCAACATTGTGCAGGACGCTTGGCATTTGCCACAGAACACCAGGATTGGCAAAGTCGCCACTGGCGCCCTGTGCTCTTCACAGATGAAAGCAGGTTCACACTGAGCACATGTGACAGACATGACAGAGTCTGGAGACGCCGCGGAGAGCGATCTGCTGCCTGCAACATCCTTCAGCATGACCGGTTTGGCAGTGGGTCAGTAATGGTGTGGAGTGGCATTTCTTTGGAGGGCCGCACAGCCCTCCATGTGCTCGCCAGACGTAGCCTGACTGCCATTAGGTACCGAGATGAGATCCTCAGACCCCTTGTGAGACCATATGCTGGTGCGGTTGGCCCTGGGTTCCTCCTAATGCAGGACAATGCCAGACCTCATGTGGCTGGAGTGTGTCAGCAGTTCCTGCAAGATGAAGGCATTGAAGCTATGGACTGTCCCACCCGTTCCCCAGACCTGAATCCGATTGAGCACATCTGGGACATCATGTCTCGCTCCATCCACAAACGTCACGTTGCACCATAGACTTTCCAGAAGTTGGCGGATGATTTAGTCCAGGTCTGGGAGGAGATCCCACAGGAGACCACCTCATCAGGAGCATGCCCAGGCGTTGTAGGGAGGTCATACAGGCACGTGGAGGCCGCACACAATACTGAACCTCATTTTGACTTGTTTTAAGGACATTACATCAAAGCCTGTAGTGTGTTTTTCCACTTTAATTTTGGGGGTGGCTCCAAATCCAGGCCTCCATTAGTTAATAAATTTGATTTCCATTGATGATTTTTATGTGATTTTGTTGTCAGCACATTCAGCTTTGTACAGAACAAAGTATTCAATGAGAATATTTCATTCATTCAGATCTAGGATGTGTTATTTGAGTGTTCCCTTTATTTTTTTGAGCAGTGTATGTATATGTGTGTGTATATATATAATTTTTTTTAATTTTTTTCAATACATATTTCACTTTGGAGCTGACATAAGTCATGGACATGGGCTCTGTATCATGATATGTCTCCAATTTAGCAAATCTAGATCATGAAAGTAACTCTGTGACCTGCCATGTTGTCACCCTGAGTAATATGCTATAGGTATCATTACTGAGTCATATAGTGATGAAGTGATTGACAGTTGCTCCTGCTTTCTATCGAGCGTCTCTCCTGCTCTCTCTCTCGAGCGTCTCTCCTGCTCTCTCTCTCGAGCATCTCTCCTGCTCTCTCTCGAGCGTCTCTCCTGCTCTCTCTCTCTAGCTTCTCTCCTGCTCTTTCTCTCGAGCGTCTCTCCTGCTCTCTCTCTCTCGAGCGTCTCTCCTGCTCTCTCTCTCGAGCGTCTCTCCTGCTCTCTCTCTCGAGCGTCTCTCCTGCTCTCTCTCGAGCGTCTCTCCTGCTCTCTCTCTCTCGAGCGTCTCTCCTGCTCTCTCTCGAGTGTCTCTCCTGCTCTCTCTCTCGAGCGTCTCTCCTGCTCTCTCTCTCGAGCGTCTCTCCTGCTCTCTCTCGAGCGTCTCTCCTGCTCTCTCTCTCGAGCTTCTCTCCTGCTCTCTCTCTCGAGCTTCTCTCCTGCTCTTTCTCTCAAGCGTCTCTCTCTCTCTTGCATCTCTCCTGCTCTCTCTCTCTCGAGCGTCTCTCCTGCTCTCTCTCTCGAGCGTCTCTCCTGCTCTCTCTCGAGCGTCTCTCCTGCTCTCTCTCTCGAGCTTCTCTCCTGCTCAATCTCTCGAGCGTCTCTCTCTCTCTCGAGCGTCTCTCCTGCTCTCTCTCTCTTGAGCGTCTCTCCTGCTCTCTCTCTCTCGAGCGTCTCTCTCTCTCTAGCGTCTCTCCTGCTCTCTCTCTCTCGAGCATCTCTCCTGCTCTCTCTCTCTCGAGCGTCTCTCCTGCTCTCTCTCTCGAGCGTCTCTCCTGCTCTCTCTCTCGAGCGTCTCTCCTGCTCTCTCTCTCGAGCGTCTCTCCTGCTCTCTCTCTCTCTCGAGCGCCTCTCCTGCTCTCTCTCTCGAGCGTCTCTCCTGCTCTCTCTCTCGAGCGTCTCTCCTGCTCTCTCTCTCGAACATTTCTCCTGCTCTCTCTCTCGAGCGTCTCTCCTGCTCTCTCTCTCTCGAGCGTCTCTCCTGCTCTCTCTCTCTCGAGCGTCTCTCCTGCTCTCTCTCTCGAGCGTCTCTCCTGCGCTCTCTCTCTCAAGCGTCTCTCCTGCTCTCTCTCTCTCGAGCGTCTCTCCTGCTCTCTCTCTCTCGAGCGTCTCTCCTGCTCTCTCTCTCGAGCGTCTCTCCTGCTCTCTCTCGAGCGTCTCTCCTGCTCTCTCTCTCGAGCGTCTCTCCTGCTCTCTCTCTCTCGAGCGTCTTTCTAGTGTCTCTCCTGCTCTCTCTCTCTCGAGCGTCTCTCCTGCTCTCTCTCTCTCGAGCGTCTCTCCTGCTCTCTCTCTCTCGAGCGTCTCTCCTGCTCTCTCTCTCTAGCGTCCCTCCTGCTCTCTCTCGAGCGTCTCTCCTGCTCTCTCTCTCGAGCGTCTCTCCTGCTCTCTCTCTCGAGCGTCTCTCCTGATCTTGAGCGTCTCTCCTGCTCTCTCTCTCTCTCGAGCGTCTCTCCTGCTCTCTCTCGAGCGTCTCTCCTGCTCTCTCTCTCTCTCGAGCGCCTCTCCTGCTCTCTCTCTCGAGCGTCTCTCCTGCTCTCTCTCTCGAGCGTCTCTCCTGCTCTCTCTCTCGAACGTTTCTCCTGCTCTCTCTCTCGAGCGTCTCTCCTGCTCTCTCTCTCTCGAGCGTCTCTCCTGCTCTCTCTCTCTCGAGCGTCTCTCCTGCTCTCTCTCTCGAGCGTCTCTCCTGCTCTCTCTCTCGAGCGTCTCTCCTGATCTTTAGCGTCTCTCCTGCTCTCTCTCTCTCGAGCGTCTCTCCTGCTCTCTCTCTCTCTCGAGCGTCTTTCTAGCGTCTCTCCTGCTCTCTCTCTCGAGCGTCTCTCCTGCTCTCTCTCTCTCGAGCGTCTCTCCTGCTCTCTCTCTCGAGCGTCTCTCCTGCTCTCTCTCTTGAGCGTCTCTCCTGCTCTCTCTCTCTCTCGAGCGTCTCTCCTGATCTCGAGCATCTCTCCTGCTCTCTCTCTCGAGCGTCTTTCTAGCGTCTCTCCTGCTCTCTCTCTCTCGAGCGTCTTTCTAGCGTCTCTCCTGCTCTCTCTCTCGAGCGTCTCTCCTGCTCTCTCTCTCTCGAGCGTCTCTCCTGCTCTCTCTCTCGAGCGTCTCTCCTGCTCTCTCTCTTGAGCGTCTCTCCTGCTCTCTCTCTCTCTCGAGCGTCTCTCCTGATCTCGAGCATCTCTCCTGCTCTCTCTCTCTCTCGAGCGTCTTTCTAGCGTCTCTCCTGCTCTCTCTCTCGAGCGTCTTTCTAGCGTCTCTCCTGCTCTCTCCAGCCCTTGTCTGCTTGATCGCTGATACTGCCATACTTTGTAGTCTGTATACACTGTGTTCCAAATTATTATGCAAATATTATTTTCTCAGATTTTCCCAAATTACCTATATGAATTGCAGTCATTGTAATTTTCCAGTCAATAACTATTAGAGTACAATTGAACGGTTTTTGTACAAACTGCCTATGATAACAGTATATTTTTTAAAAAATAAAAAACTCAAACTGCACTCAAAATGCATGTTCCAAATTATTATGCACAGCAGAGTTTTCAACCTTTTCATTTTAATAAAGAACAAAAAAATGGTCATTTTTGAAATTCTAAGCATTAGCAGGTTATTACACACTGAAATCAAACAGTTTTCAACTCAAAACTTTATTCTAGGTGATGTTACATTTGCACATAGGACCCCTTGTTCGAAAGGAGCTTCTGAACTCTCTCGTCCATTGAATTTGTCAGGTTTTGGATGGTTTCTGCTTTAATTGTTGTGCATGAGGACAGAATACCCTCCCAGAGCTGTTGCTTAGATGTGAACTGCCTCCCGCCATCATAGACACTCCTTTTGATGATGCTCCAGAGGTTCTGAATGGGGTTGAGGTCAGGGGAGCATGGGGGCCACACCATAAGTTTGTCCCCTTTTATGCCCATAGCAGCCAGAGATGCAGATGTGTTATGTGCAGCATGAGACGGGGCATTATCATGCATGAAAATGATCTTGCTGCGGAATGCACGGTTCTTCTTCTTGAACCATGGAAGCAAGTGCTGTTTGAGAAACTCAACATACATTATGGAGTTCATCTTTACCCCTTCAGGGATCCTAAAAGGGCCGACAATCTCTCTCCCCATGATTCCAGCCCAAAACATTACTCCACCTCCTCCTTGTTGGCGCTGTAGCCGTGTTTGCATGGGGTGTCCATCAACCAGCCATCCTCCACTCCATCCATCTGGACCATCAAGATCATTTCATGCATGATAATGCACCGTCTCATGATGCACATAACACATCTGCATCTCTGGCTGCTATGGGCATAAAAGGGGACAAACTTATGGTGTGGCCCCCATGCTCCCCTGACCTCAACCCCATTCAGAACCTCTGGAGCATCATCAAAAGGAGTGTCTATGATGGCGGGAGGCAGTTCACATCTAAGCAACAGCTCTGGGAGGGTATTCTGTCCTCATGCACAACAATTAAAGCAGAAACCATCCAAAACCTGACAAATTCAATGGACGAGAGAGTTCAGAAGCTCCTTTCGAACAAGGGGTCCTATGTGCAAATGTAACATCACCTAGAATAAAGTTTTGAGTTGAAAACTGTTTGATTTCAGTTTGTAATAACCTGCTAATGCTTAGAATTTCAAAAATGACCATTTTTTTGTTCTTTATTAAAATGAAAAGGTTGAAAACTCTGCTGTGCATAATAATTTGGAACATGCATTTTGAGTGCAGTTTGAGTTTTTTATTTTTTAAAAAATATACTGTTATCATAGGCAGTTTGTACAAAAACCGTTCAATTGTACTCTAATAGTTATTGACTGGAAAATTACAATGACTGCAATTCATATAGGTAATTTGGGAAAATCTGAGAAAATATTATTTGCATAATAATTTGGAACACAGTGTATATGTACAATTTTAATATGATCAATAGAAATATGTAAATATATTATATATATACACACACTGCTCAAAAAATAAAGGGAACACTTAAACATCACAACTCCAAGTCAATAACACTTCTGTGAAATCTACCTGTCCAGTTATGAAGCAACACGGATTGTGAATCAATTTCTCCTGCTGTTGTGCAAATGGAGCAGACAACTGGTAGAAATGATAGGCAATTAGCCAGATACCCCCTATAAAGGAGTGGTTCTGCAGGTGGTGACCACAGACCATTTCTCTGTTCTCATTCTTTTTGGCTGATGTTTTGGTCACTTTTTCATTTTGCCATTGCTCTCACCCCTAGAGGTACATTAGCATTAGGCAGTGTCTACAGTACAACCCACAGAAGTTGCTCAGGTAGTGCCGTTCATCCAGGATGGCACATCAGTGCGAGCTGTGGCAAGAAGTGTAGCTGTGTCTGTCAGCACAGTGTCCAGAGCATGGAGCAGATACCAGGAGATGTGCAGGGAGCCATAGGAGGGCAACAACCCAGCAACAGGACCGTTACCTCCTCCTTTGTGCAAGGAGGAACAGGAGGAGCACTGCCAGAGCCCTGCAAAATGACCTCCAGCTGGCCACAAATGTGCATGTGTCTGCACAAACGGTTAGAAACCGACTCCATGAGGGTGGTATGAGGGCCCGATGTCCACAGATGGGGGTTGTGCTCACAGCCCAACACCGAGCAGGACGCTTGACATTTGCCACAGAACACCAGGATTGGCAAAGTCGCCACTGGTGCCCTCTGCTCTTCACAGATGAAAGATCAGTATTGTGTGTGGCCTCCACGTGCCTGTATGACCTCCCTACAACGCCTGGGCATGCTCCTGATGAGGTTGCGGATGGTCTCCTGTGGGATCTCCTCCCAGACCTAGACTAAAGCATCAGCCAACTCCTGAACAGTCAGTGGTGCAACGCGACGTTGGTGGATGTGACTCGCCCCCTGGGCCGTGGGGTACTCGGATCCGGGCAGTAGGGGAACGATGGGAGTAGTAGTGGCAACCCGGTTTCGTGGCTCAGGGTGGTCAGGCCAGTGGTAGTCCGTTATGTGCTGATGTTTATGTCCGACTACGCCACCCGTGGATTTGCGGTTATTAGGAACCGCCGCTGCATGCCGACCGCTGGGGCTGATGAGGTGTGCAGCTAGGGTAGTGTGACTCCCCACGGGAAGAGTGCGGCCCCAGGGCAGTATAGTGGATGGTGGGAGTGATGGTGGTGAGAGTCCCAGTGCTGATAGTGCTGGAGAAGCAAGGAGCACACAGACAACAGGTTGCAGTCCAGGGTCTTTACTAGAACAGGTAAATTGACCCATAAACAGTCCCGGCTAGGAGGGGGACCTGGATGTCTGAGAGCAACGGGGAAATTGGCCCTGGTCAGGGTGAGGGTGTAGGCCTACCGTGCTTTCTGCGCTCCTTCTGGCTATCTCCTCCTGATAGGGTAACAGCCCACGTTTCCAAGCTTTCCGTGTATTCTCGCCTGTATGGCCTGCGACGTGGGTTCCTTTCTGCTCCCAGCCTTGTACGGCTTTACTGGTACCTTCTGTTGTGGCAGGGCCTCCAGGCTTCTTAGGCCAAGGAATATACAGTCCCCTGCGGACTGGTTCTCTGCTGGGGGATGTGGAATCCTCTCAGCCTCAGACACCAAAGTCTGGTAAATTAAGTCCTCTTTCTGCCAAGACAGGCTCTCTTCGCCTCTTGTCTCTGGCTTGTGGCTCTCCTCCTGCCACACTTCCTCTTAGGTGCAGTGCAACTGTCTGTCCCTGTTCTGCTCTGGGACAAGTCTCAATGCTGAGACAGGCCATCCAGTTCTCTCTAACCCTGCCCCCAGCACCAGCTTTTATAGGGGCAGCCTGCTCCCCCTACTGGCCTGAGACAGGAGGCATTGCATGCTAATGTTCCCCTGACTAGAGAACCTCCCCCTTGCTCTCAGACACAGCTTTAATACATTTTGTGGCATCCAGGCCAGGGTGACACATTCCCCCCTAGTGAAATTTAGTACTCCGGGACTAAACAATAAACAAAGACAATAAAACATTAATAGACATTAATAGACAGACGACGCACAAATTGAGTTCTTAAGGTCACAGTGTGGCCTGTGACCGGGTGTCCATATCACCAATACAACGGGGAGCCTTAACCAGGTGGGGGTCTGTCCTACCCCAAGTCCTTCACAGTCTTAGTTCATTCCTTGGTTAGGCTCCGAACGCAGTCCATACCAGGTCCCGGTTATAAAAAGTCCATAACCTGTGAGTCCTTACAGTAACTGCAAGAAACTGAAACACGGAATTACCAAACATGCATGTAACTTTGCAAACAATTCAATATTTGGCAACAAGGTTATTTACAATTTTAGTGCGCTCTATATTCTCCAGCGAGTGGGTATCAGCCCCTTTGTGCTCCTGGTTGACCTACGTAGCCCACTGTCTGGTGGTGGACCAACCTGGCTTTCCCCACTAGCGTTAGGGGTACAGCTACCAGCTGGGTGTACAGGTAGGGAAGGCAGCTGTCTGTGGGTCCTTTGGCTTACCGCAGGCATGGCAGGCTCACTGTCAGCAGAGGGTTGACTCTCCTGGGCTGCTGGTACAGGCTCTTCTGCCTCTGGAACCGCTTGCTCCTCTTCACCTTCCGGCTCTGGTGTTGGTTGTTGCTGTGCCGGTTGCAGGAAATGCAGGACGGGTACCACTATGGCATCATTTATGCGAGTCCAGGACTGAGGGAACTCTCCGAGAACGGTGCTGATCATTTCTTCCTTGTCCTCTGCGGGTTCAAGGTCACTCTGATCCTCTTCTGCACTACGGAGTTGCTCGGGGCATCTTTTGAGATGGTCTCTGGAGACGGTACTAGTGGTTTCTCCTCCGTCCTTGGTGATCACGCACACCTTCGGGTTGTCGTGATCAGACTGCAGTACGGTGTAGGGTTCCCTTTCCCACTGGTCGTCCAACTTGTGAAGCCTTCTTTTTCGCTTTAGGACTTGCTCACCAGGTTCTAGGGGACCAGCAGGGGCGTGTTGGTTGAAGAGTTTTTCTTGCCTCTCTCTCACCTGGGCCAGGCTCTTCTCCACAGTCTACTGCACCTTCTTGTACTGCAGTTGCCTTTCCGTATCCCAGTCCGCATCCGGGGAGGTGTCCTCAGGCGTTAGGACTCCCATCTCCAGGTCTATAGGCAGCTTACCCGGTCTGGGTCGCATCAGGTAAGCCGGGGTGCAGTTGGTAGCATTCACCGGGATATGATTGTATAAGTCTATCAGGTCCGGCAGTTTTTCTGGCCACAGGCTGCGCTCCTCCAGGGGCAACGTCTTCAGGAGATCAATGACTATATTGTTCATCTTCTCACACATCCCGTTGGTTTGTGGGTGGTAAGGCGTTGTCCGAATCTTCTTACAGCCATAGAGGTTGCCGAACTCCTGGAAGATTTCAGCCTCGAACGCTGGACCCTGGTCTGTCAGGACCTGTTCCGGATACCCGTGTGGACGGCAGAAATATTGCTGGAAGGCTCTGGCCGCTGTTTGGGCTGTCAAGTCTTTTACTGGGACCACCACTAGAAAACGGGAATAGTGGTCCACGATTGTCAGGGCATAGATGTATCCTGACCGGCTGGGAGCCAATTTGACATGGTCCAGAGCTACCAGCTCAAGAGGCTGCGTGGTGACGATGGGCCTCAAGGGTGTCTTCTGGCTGGTGCGGTCCTTCCTCCTTAGGTGACAAGGGCCACAGTCTCTGCACCATTTTTCTACAGCTCCTCTCATGCCGACCCAAAAGAACCTTCCTCTTAGTAGGAACTCCAGTTTCTTCCAACCGAACCGATGTGTCCCGCTCTGTCATGGTAAGCCCCCAGGACCATAGCTGCATCCCGCCTTGGGACCACGACTTGCCAGGTCAGCTCGTGCGTCCGGTGGTTGACAATCCTTCTGCACAACTTGCCTTCGTAGAGGAACAGCTTGCTCTTCTCTTTCCATAGCTGCTTGGCTTCCTCTGGAGCATCCGGATCTATGCGGGCATCTTCCTGGGTCAGCAGATCTTTCACCAGGCGGATGGCAGGGTCACTATCTTGGGTCTCGGCCCAGCTGTGTTGAGGTAGGGGATTTATCATCACGGTTGTTAGATCCTCCTCCTTCACGCGGTGGGAGTATTGAGCAGCTCCATACCGGTGAAACGCGGGGAGTTCTACCTCCTCCAGCTCTTCTGGGTCTTCGTCACCTTCAGATAAGTGAGGCATCCTCGATAGGGCGTCAGCGTTGGCATTGGTTTTGCCGGCCCGGTACTTTATCAGTCATAGTTGGAGAGACGGGCCATCCACCGCTGTTCTAGGGCACCCAGTCTTGCATTGTCCAGGTGTGTCAACGGGTTGTTGTCCGTGTACACGGTGAACTTTGCGGAGGCCAGGTAATGCTTGAAGCGTTCCGTCACGGCCCACACCACCGCCAAGAATTCTAGCTTGAAGGAGCTGTAATTCTCCGGGTTCCTCTTGGTGGGTCTCAGCTTCCGGCTGGCGTACGCGATCACCCTTTCTCTGCCCTGTTGGTTTTGGAACAGTACGGCTCCCAGTCCCACATTACTGGCATCTGTGTGGAGAATGAAAGGCTGGCCATAATCAGGGTAGGCCAGGATCTCGTCCCCTGTGAGGGCCATCTTTAGCTGGCGGAAGGACTCCTCTTCCGGTTTATCCCACTTGAAGGGTGGCTTTTGGCTCCTGGACTTAGACTGTCCGATCAGGAGGTCCTGCATAGGAGCTGCCATCTTAGTGAACCCGGGGATGAACCTTCGGTAGTAGCCTACCAACCCGAGAAACTGTCTCACCTCTTTGATGTTCGAGGGGCTTGGCCAGCTCTTGATTGCCGTGACCTTGTCAGGGTCGGGGGCCACTCCTTCCGCGCTTACCACGTGCCCTAGGTACTGGTCCTTTGGTTTCAGCAGGTGACACTTCGATGGTTTCACCTTCAGGCCATAGCCTGCCAGGGCTTCGAACACCTCGGCCAGGTGCTTTAGGTGGTCCTCGTAGGTCTTCGAATAGACGATCACGTCGTCCAGGTAAAGGAGGACCGTCTCGAAGTTTCGGTGCCCTAGACATCATTCCATCAGCCTCTGGAAGGTCCCTGGTGCGTTGCAGAGCCCGAAGGGCATACAGTTGAACTCACTCAGTCCCATCGGGGTGGTGAAGGCAGTCTTCTCCTTGTCAGCCTCTGCCACAGGAACCTGCCAGTACCCGCTAGTAAGGTCCAAAGTAGAAAAGAAGTTAGCAGATTTTAGTGCGGCTAAAGACTCCTCTATTCTAGGCAGCGGATATGCGTCTTTGTGGGTGATACGGTTGATTTGTCTATAGTCCACGCACATTCTCATGGTGCCGTCTTTCTTTTTGACCAGAACCAAGGGGGCTGCCCAGGGGCTACAGCTGTCTCTAATAACCCCAGCTTCTTTCATCTCTCTTAGCATGCCCTTTGCGTTCTGATAATGTGCAGGGGGTACAGGTCTGTGCCTCTCTTTTATTGGTGGGTGGCTCCCTGTGGGGATGTGGTGTTCTATCCCTTTTACTCTGCCGAAGTCTAGCGGGTGCTTACTAAAGACTCTCTCGTACTCCTGTACCACCCGGTAGACTCCTTGTTTTTGGTGCAGGGGAGTGGAGTCAGCACCCACATGGAGTTTCTGGCACCAGTCCTCCTTTTGTTTCTGGGAGCCATTACCCTCCGCCTGAGGAGATGGAGGCAAGGGTTCCACGGCCCTGATAGCTTTGTGTTCGACAACAAACAGTTTGGCGAGTGTAGCGTACCTGGGTAAGTGTACTTCCCTCTCCCCAATGTTGAGGATGCGGACGGGCACCCTCCCATGACGGACATCAACCACCCCCCGGGCTGTCAAAATGGTGGGCCTGCTGTCTGAGTACACGGGTTCTACCATGGCTTGGTAGTCTCTACCTCTCAACCCAATTGCAGTCCGACACCAGATCATCATTTCACTTTTGGGAGGCATGGAAATGGGGAATGGGTCACTCAGTCTTACGCTACCGATCTCACCACCAGACAGTTCTACCTGCTGCCGTCTCATCAGGGCTTTTATCTCCTTGTTGAGGACTCTCTGTTGGCTGGAACTAGCATTCACCGCCACCTGTTGTAGAATTACAATTACCTCTGAAAGACAATTTTCAATTACGTTAGTACCCACAGTTATTTTAGGGTGACTTTCACGACGGTCAATGTCCACAATAATCACCCCCTGTGCCGGCAGTTCAACTTTACCAATTTTAATGGTCATCTCCTTGAACCCCATCTGCGGCACGGGTAAGCCATTACTGGCGATGATGCTCAAGTTATTGTCTGGATACCGTGTGATATCAGCATCAGTCCAATACTGCTTAAAAAGTACATAAGGGATAGTGGTTACTTGTGACCTATTATCCAGCAAGGCGCTCATGGGGATACCGTCCAGCACCATGGGTAAAACCGGGCGCCCCCCAACGTACTTATTACGCCAATTGTAAGGGCCTGGTGATCTTATGCCTGGGGGTTGGCCCTTTGCCCCAGGTTGGACCCTTTTAAATTACAGTACCTGGAAATGTGTCCGGGCTGGTTGCATCGACGGCAAATGGGCTGTCCATCCTCTGCGTAGCGGTCTGTGGGCCTCCCTCGGAACGACGGGATCCTCCTCTGTCGACGCCACGGGACATCCTCCGGACTTGAAGCCAGCTCGATGGGTCTTGACGGGTCCACTTGCAACGCCTGGACGGTCCTGGTCAATGCCGCGACGCTCCTGGTCAGCTCCTGGACTTGGTGGTGCAGGTCTTTCGACGGGGCTTGGTTCAGGGCCTGTGCATCAGCCCCCACGGGATCCATAGAGGAGGGCGCCGCCTCCTGGTGGTTGGTGAGAGCAGGGCGCCGGGGGTTTATAGCGCCACTGGTTGCAGATTCACGGAGCACCCTTATGGCCCTGTCCTTAAATTGGGCAAAGGTTAGGTCGGGGTTCTGAAAGAACATGAGACGCAGTTGGGCCCTGTGGGCGCTAGACAGCAGACCTTCTATGAATTGTTCTGTTAGCAGCTTATCCGTTTCCTGCACACTGCCAGGGTCAGTTTGTTGAATAGCCCTCAAGGCTTCCTGCAGATTTAGGGCATAGTCTCTGATGCTGTCCTGTGCCCGCTGCTTACATCCATAGAACCTCATTTTAATCTCAGCGGAGGTACGTGTGTCAAAGGTACCCCGCAGCCGGGCCAGAATACCCTTCACAGTCCTTTTATCCTCAGTGGGCCATGATTTTACCTCCCTTTGGTCTGCGCCAGTTAACTGCCCTGTCAATATGCTGACCTTCTGTTCCTCTGTCAGGGGGTAAACGTGGAACAAACTGTATAGCCTTTCCTTGAAGTCAGTTAGGGCATGGGGCTCCCCTGAGTATTTGGGCAGCCAGGCCGCTCCAGGGATGTAGGGCAGGGAAAAGGGCATCACCGCTGCTGCAGCTGCGTTGGTGGTAGTGGGCGCCTCTGTGTCCGACATCTTCCTCCCCCCTAGTTAAGCGTGGCCTACCTTCCGACGATCCTCTTCTGTAGGCCGCGGCTCCGCTGCTGCTGCTCTGGACGAGGACCTTGCGTCGCGTCCTGATGACGTCAGCGTCGCTCTCTCTCCCTTCCAGGACCTTGCGCAGCGTCGGTGCGTGGGGCGGAGCTTCGGATCTCGCGCGGTTTTGAAGTCCACGCCCCTCTTCTTCCCGCGCGGCGTCCTGAAGATGGCGTCCGATGGCGAGAAACAGCTGCGGATGGCGGGAAGACGGCAGAAGACGGCGGAAAACAGTCCAAGATGGCGTCTGATGGCGGGAATCGGCTCCGGATGGCGGGAAACGACTCCGGACGGCGGGAAACTTCGCCACAAGTAAGTTACAAAAGTCTTTTTCAGGCACGCAGTACCCGGTGGTTGCGGGCATGAAATCCTGCCGACTACGCCAAAGCTGACTCGCCCCTTGGGCCGTGGGGCACTCGGATCCGGGCAGTCTGGGAACGATGGGAGTAGTAGTGGCAACCCGGTTCCGTGGCTCAGGGTGGTCAGGCCAGTGGTAGTCCGTTATGTGCTATTGATTATGTCCGACTACGCCACCCGTGGATTGCGGTTATTAGGAACCGCCGCTGCATGCCGACCGCTGGGGCTGATGAGGTGTGCAGCTAGGGTAGTGTGACTCCCCACGGGAAGAGTGCGGCCCCAGGGCAGTATAGTGGATGGTGGGAGTGATGGTGGTGAGAGTCCCAGTGCTGATAGTGCTGGAGAAGCAAGGAGCACACAGACAACAGGTTGCAGTCCAGGGTCTTTACTAGAACAGGTAAATTGACCCATAAACAGTCCCGGCTAGGAGGGGGACCTGGATGTCTGAGAGCAACGGGGAAATTGGCCCTGGTCAGGGTAAGGGTGTAGGCCTACCGTGCTTTCTGCGCTCCTTCTGGCTATCTCCTCCTGATAGGGTAACAGCCCACGTTTCCAAGCTTTCTGTGTATTCTCGCCTGTATGGCCTGCGACGTGGGTTCCTTTCTGCTCCCAGCCTTGTACGGCTTTACTGGTCCCTTCTGTTGTGGCAGGGCCTCCAGGCTTCTTAGGCCAAGGAATATACAGTCCCCTGCGGACTGGTTCTCTGCTGGGGGATGTGGAATCCTCTCAGCCTCAGACACCAAAGTCTGGTAAATTAAGTCCTCTTTCTGCCAAGACAGGCTCTCTTCGCCTCTTGTCTCTGGCTTGTGGCTCTCCTCCTGCCACACTTCCTCTTAGGTGCAGTGCAACTGTCTGTCCCTGTTCTGCTCTGGGACAAGTCTCAATGCTGAGACAGGCCATCCAGTTCTCTCTAACCCTGCCCCCAGCACCAGTTTTTATAGGGGCAGCCTGCTCCCCCTACTGGCCTGAGACAGGAGGCATTGCATGCTAATGTTCCCCTGACTAGAGAACCTCCCCCTTGCTCTCAGACACAGCTTTAATACATTTTGTGGCATCCAGGCCAGGGTGACACAGATGGAGCGAGACATGATGTCCCAGATGTGCTCAATCGGATTCAGGTCTGGGGAACAGGCGGGCCAGTCCATAGCTTCAATGCCTTCACCTTGCAGAAACTGCTGACACACTCCAGCCACATGAGGTCTGGCAATGTCCTGCATACTGCATAAGGGGCATAATGGGGGCATTACACTGTGTGGGGGCATAATACATACTACATAAGGGGCATAATGGGGGCATTAAACTTTTTGGGGCATCATACATACTGCATAAGGGGCATAATGGGGGCAATACACTGTGTGGGGGCATCATACATACTGCATAAGGGGCATAATGGGGGCATTACATTGTGTGGTAGCATCATACATCTTGTATAAGGGGCATAATGGGGGCATTACACTGTGTGGGAGCATCATACATACTGCATGAGGGGCATAATGGTGGCATACACTGTGTGGTGCATCATACATACTGTATAAGGGGCATAATGGGGGCATTACACTGTGTGGGGCATCATATATACTGTATAAGGGGCATAATGGGGCATTACACTGTGTGGGGGCATCATACATACTGCATAAGGGGCATAATGGGGGCATTACACTGTGTGGGGGCATCATACATACTGCATAAGGAGCATAATGGGGGCATTACACTGTGTGGGGGCATCATGTATACTGCATAAGGGGCATTACACTGTGTGGGGGCATCATACATCCTGCATAAGGGGCATAATGGGGGCATTACACTGTGTGGGGGGCATCATACATACTGCATAAGGGGCATAATGGGGGCATTACACTGTGTGGGGGCATCATACATCCTGCATAAGGGGCATAATGGGGGCATTACACTGTGTGGGGGCATCATGCATCCTGCATAAGGGGCATAATGGGGGCATTACACTGTGTGGGGGCATCATACATACTGCATAAGGGGTATAATGGGGGCATTACACTGTGGGGGGCATCATGCATCCTACATAAGGGGCATAATGGGGGCATTACACTGTGTGGGGGCATCATACATACTGCATAAGGGGTATAATGGGGGCATTACACTGTGGGGGGCATCATGCATCCTACATAAGGGGCATAATGGGGGCATTACACTGTGTGGGGGCATCATACATTCTGTATAAGGGGCATAATGGGGGCATTACACTGTGGGGCCAGTAAAGGGGCCCTTTACTATGAGAACAATACGTTTCCTCCCTTCCTGTCTCCATAGTTGGGTCGTATGTATCTATTACAGGAAACAGAACAAAAACCTTATGATTCTTATAAAGGGGCAACACAAGACCCCAAAAGAGTCTCTGTGCTCAAGGGGTTAATGCCCCCTGCGCCCAGTAATGGGGGATCCCCACATACCTCCACCTGCAGAGCCGCCACCACATATATGGCTGCTCTGTGCGCACAGGAGCTGTGATGAGGTCACAGGAGGGGAAGAGTCAGGGGTCACATGATCAGGGGCCTCAGTGGATGTGTGACACCCCAGGGGTCTGGTTGCCACAGTGATAGAGATATTATGTCTGAGAGCAGGTGGGAGGTCCTTTGGTCAGGGATCCTGTGCATGCCACACCTCCTGCCCAGTCTTGGGAGGGGAAGGACTTCCCCTATATAAACCTGGGGCTGAGGCAGGGTAGGGAGTTCTGAGAGGAGAAGACAGGGAGCAGAGCTGCTCTATGGGCTCTGCTCCACAGGCAGGCCCTGTCCAGGGGCCTGAGCCTGGAGTCAAGGAGAGTAGAGACAAGAAACAGTCATATGAAGAAACAGCAGAAGCTCAGTGGGAGCAATACTAATACGAGTCAGGGGCTGGCAGCTGCAGAGCTCGCCCTGACTGAGAAGCTTTCTTACCGGACCCGGCGTCCGAGGCTGTGGGGACTAACTCTTACCCAGCAGCAGAAGCCGACCGGCAGGGGATTTCAGGTCCTCAGGCCCAGAAACCCGAAGGCACGGTCACACGCGTGGGACCAGCACCGCCATCGTGGAGCGGAAGCCATTAGAAGGCCCCGAGTCACCGGCCATACGGGTGAGCACCACACGGTACACTCAGGGACGTGGGCTACTTATATCCGCTTCTAGCAAGGTAGCCAGAAGAGTACAGTCAGTTTGGGAGGCCTACAACTCCGCCTGGCCAGGGGAGATCCCATCTGCTCAAGGACTGACCAGGCCCCGTTCGCTAGCAAGTACTCCGGGAGGGTCTATCGTTGTTACCAGTAAAGACCCTGAATTACACCGCACCGTCTCTGAATGGTTCCTGCTACCCCCATTTTCCACGTCGGCTGCCCTGAGGCCATACCCCTCCCGTTGGGGGTTATACTATCACGCTGCACAATTCTACACCGGCCTCAGCGGTCTGCCCTGCAGCGACAGCTCCATAGCTGCAAATCAACGGGTGGCGTAGTCGACACTCAAATAACATCTATCAAGACTGCCACACACTGAGTTGACTCCCTGGGCACGGACCGGGTCCCCGCCACTCGGAGACTACAACCCTCATCTGATCCGGTTCCGGGTAAGCCCCGTGCGCGATAGACGCTGCGCGACACAGCAGGCCCAGGGGCGCGTCAGATGCAGGACTCTGCTGTGCTGGTTGTCATGGTGCTGGATGAGCTGAAGTTTATGTGTGGGGTCAGGAGTAGTGTTGAGCGATACCTTCCGATATCGGGAAATATCGTATCAGATTGGATAGGACCAATACCCAAAAGTATCGGATATCGCCGATTCCGATACCGGAAACCAATGCAAGTCAATGGGACACTAATATCGGAAAGCCATCCCAGCGTGAGAGAATTCTCCTGATTGTTTAAAAGCCGGCGGGCGGTAAAAAGCCGCCGGCTTTTAAACAATCACACAGCCCCATACTGCTTCCCCGCAGCCTCCCACCCCGATCCTGCGCTCCCCCCGCCACCTCCCATCCCGATCGTAAGTTAGGACCGGGCGGGGAGCGCAGCACCAAGGAGCAGGGAGCGAAGGACCCGGGCGGGGAAGCCGGCAGTGAAAAGACTACACCGCCGGCTTTCCCGTTCTGTGCTGCGCTCTCCCGCCGGTTATTTCAAATGAACAGCTGAGGTATCAGGTGATGCTGATCAGCTGTTCATTTGAAGTAGCCGCGGTGCCCTCAGAGGGTTCATGTGAGTTCATGCTTCACTGCATGAACTCACATGAACTTTCCCACGGCCGCACAGGTCAGCCTCACCTCCCAGACCATCAGACCCATCATGATTGGTGTGTGCGCAGGTGTCTGTGCGATGTGTGCGGGTGTGTGCGCGATGTCTGCGGGTGTCTGCGTGCAGGCAGACATAGGCTAATGTGACACTACTACTCCCATCGGCCTATGTCTGTCCCCCGTCCACTTGTGCCAGCAGGATCAGCTCGATGGGAGCAGTAGCTATTTTAGCTGCCCCATATGTTATTTTTGCCCCTATACATCTTTTATGTTTTTAGGCCCCCCATATATTTTTTTTGTTTTTGGTCCCCAATAAATTTTAAATACATTTTTCATTGGTGGCCAGTGGTTACCTAAAATAAATTAGTTCATACATTACCTGTCCCCGCCGATCGCCACCTAAAATAAAGTAAAAAATAAAAAACTACACCTATACTCACCTAGACACCTAATTCCCCGAAGCCATCGATCTCCTGTAATAAAATATAAAATAATAAACCACAACCTTATCCTTACCCCTCCGTAGTAGTCCACGAGTGTCCCACGAAGATCTCCAGTTTAGAGCAGCCACATAAAATGTGACCGCTCTAAACCACTGCCGCCGCTAGAATGACGGGGCCGTAAAGCAGCCCCATCATTGCATAAACCGGTGTCTAGGTGAGTATAGGTGTAGTTTTTTATTTTTTACTTTATTTTAGGTGGCGATCAGGTAATGTATGAACTAATTTATTTTAGGTAACCACTGGCCACCAATGAAAAATGTATTTAAAATTTATTGGGGACCAAAAACAAAAAAAATATGTGGGGGGCCTAAAAACATAAAAGATGTATAGGGGCAAAAATAACATATGGGGCAGTTTAAATAGCAGGATCATGCTGATGGGAACTACTGCTCCCATCGAGCTGATCCTGCTGGCACGAGTGGACGGGGGACAGACAAAGGCCGATGTGAGTAGTAGTGTCACATCGGCCTATGTCTGCCTGCACGCAGACACCCGCAGACATCGCGCACACACCCGCACACATCGCACAGACACCCGCGCACACTCCAATCATGATGGGTCTGATGGTCTGGGAGGTGAGGCTGACCTGTGCGGCCGTGGGAAAGTTCATGTGAGTTCATGCAGTGAAGCATGAACTCACATGAACCCTCTGAGGGCACCGCAGCTACTTCAAATGAACAGCTGATCAGCATCACCTGATACCTCAGCTGTTCATTTGAAATAACCGGCGGGAGAGCGCAGCACAAAACGGGAAAGCCGGCGGTGAAGTCTTTTCCCTGCCGGCTTCCCCGCCTGGGTCCTTCGCTCCCTGCTCCTTGGTGCTGCGCTCCCCGCCCGGTCCTAACTTACGATCGGGGTGGGAGGCTGCGGGGAAGCAGTATGGGGCTGTGTGATTGTTTAAAAGCCGGCGGCTTTTTACCGCCTGCCGGCTTTTAAACAATCAGGAGAATTCTCTCACGCTGGGATGGCATTCCGATATTAGCGTCCCATTGACTTGCATTGGTTTCCGGTATCGGAATCGGCGATATCCGATACTTTTTGGGTATCGGTCCGATCCAATCCGATCCGATATTTCCCGATATCGGAAGGTATCGCTCAACATTAAGTAATACATAAGAATAATATGTACTATGTCTGACCACTACAAACACTCATCTGAACTGGTCCAAGTGCTGTCAGGTTTTTTCACGGGCAGCACTTAGACAATACGGTCGTGTGAATATAGGCTTATGATGCATCTGGTAATAAACATGTTAAGGATGGGCCGCTACTCATGGGCCACTGCTGTGTGCTTGCCCCCCAGGCTAAAATGTGCCAGCCAGCCCCTGCTGCACCGGGTGCCAGAAAACCTAGATACACCTTTGGAATAGGTATCCTGCAAAGTAAGGATGGGGTTTGGTGTTTTTAAATGATTTTATTGACTCTGTGCATTTATATTTTGTATCAATAATATGATATGGTTATATATATCTTCTGGATATCAGGAGGGCTTATCCCTGTGCCTTGACTCTCTCCTTCTCCTTCGATGTCCTGTATAGGCCAAAAAAAACTACGCGTTTCGAGGACTCACAGTTCCTCTTCGTCAGCTTCTCGCTGGTAGTCAAACTGGTAACCTAATAAAGTCCAAACGCCCCCCACAAAGATAATACAACCAAAGAAATGGAGGAAGATCCAATACTAACAAGACGGTGCAAAAGGACATATGGAGGTGCAATAGAACTAAGATAGAATTCCAATAAGAATAGACTGTGTGTGAAAAAAATAATAATAAAAAAGACTTTGTTCAAACTTTCACAATTAGTTAAAAATGAATAAAAATTATATACTTATATTTCTGATGGCTATAAAAAACAGTCTGTTAATCAGTGTATATTACCGGGATAGTATAAATTCGGCACTTAGTACCATCCAGAGATAAAAAGGAAAAAATGAAGGAGAAAAATAAAAACATTATATAGTATCTCCAATAGGGGTATCAATGTATAGAAACAAATACATATATAAAATAGGTGGATTCAAAGGAATATATCCAAAAGACATATTATATTGATAAAATATAAGGAGGTTCATAAAAGTGCAATGTAAATGTTCAATTGGTACTGGGATAAAAAATACATACAGTATATACCGCTGCGAGTTGAAGGCATACAGCTGACTCTCGTGATTAAGGCCCTTCAGAGCCAAGCTATTTAATGTGAAGATCCATTTGGATTCCATCCGCGACATTAATCTCAGGTAATCACCTCCCCTCCATTTTCTGGGGACTAATCGGATCCCACAAAACTTAGTGTCCTTATAAGATTGATTGTGGAACTTCCGGTAGTGCCGGGACAGTGGATGCCCTTCAAAACCTTCATTCATGTTGATAAAGTGTTCCTTCAGCCTTTTGATAACTTGCGCTTTGTACAGACATCTCCTCCTGCCAAGGCATAAAAAGGGCGTGGCTTGGGGTGTGGATAGGGGCGTGGCCAGACTACGCGTGCCGCATGGTTTCGCCCTCTTTCTAGTCCTCATAGGTTGGCGGTATGCTTGTACTGAGCAGATCTGGGATATCAGTGATTAGGTCCCATATTGTGCACTGTAAGGTCTGGAAAAGCTCCTTCTATCCGTCTCTGTAGCACCAGAGGAAGAACAGAGGGGAAAAGACAGGATTTTCTACATGTCGCGTTATGTAGATGTTCTGCAGATTTATCACAACCGTCCACAAGAAGAAACTGCCATCACAGAGCCGCCTTTAGCTGTTGGAAAAGTTTAAACTTAGTTTTGAATAGTTGCTATAGCCAACAAGGACTTTCTATTTATGCTGGGTCACATGATGCTGGTGCTGGGTGATGTCATGTGACGGAATGTTGTGGGTGATGATGTCACAGAGGGCGTTGTGATGTCACCCTTGGGGTATATAAGGGGGCTCCATCCACCTGGAGCTCATATCTCATTGGCCATATCTTGGTGCTGAGATACCCCCTGGAGACAATGAGGATCGCCATATTGTTTCTGTGCTGTACCCTGTTCTACCCTGTGAATTACCATAGGCTGCCGGTGAGTACCTGTCTATTATTACATATGGAGGACGTTTAGAATCAGCTGCGGCAGGGGAAGGGGATGGGGAGGGGGGTCCTGTAAGAATTTACCTGCGGGAATAAGAGGTTATGGCAGGGAAAGGAGCTTAGGAAGTGACAGTCAGAGGGGATATAAGTGTGGGGTGACCCCTCTGACTCCCACATTCCTGCCTTGTCCTTGTAGTGATTAATGACTTTGGTGTTGTCCCTTATATATCACTTTGCAGTCACCAGTGATCGCTCCGCACTGTGATCCTAAACTACAGTCTCATTTACCTTTTTGCAAACGCCCAGAAGGGGAGGAGTGACATCACACCCATGTGAGCAGATCCCGCCCACTTTTACTGCAGTCGTAATGCGAGCTAGCTGTATTCTGTTTTCATGGAAATATCAGCAGCTGCTCCCCCTAGTGTTTACAAGATGAAAACATCAAAAGAGTTAAAATATTTTTTTCAGATTTTATACCATTAAAACCTTTTTAAATATATATGTGTATTTATATATAAATATAAATACTTTACAATTTTACAATTGTAAAAAAATTGCTGACACTTTCCCTTTAAAAGATCTAAAGACGTTCTGCTTCATGTGCCATTGTGACCAATCACAGCACAGATTATATTTTTTAAACTTTTCTTGAAAAACTGAAGCTGCTCCGTGATTGGAAATCATGTGGAAGGGTTCTCTTTTAGACATTTAGTTAGGTCCAAAGTATCAGTGACATGATGGATAGAACTGTGCAATGATGTCACAGAGGGCTTTGTGATGTCACCCCTGGGTATATTAGAAGCCTCGGCCCATCTGCAGCTTGTATCTCATTGACCATACCTTGGTGCTGAGAGACCTCTGGAGATGATGAGTATCATCCTATCATTTCTGTGCTTTACGTTGCTCTACCCCCCACATTACAGTACACTGAGGGCGAGTATGTTCTCATCAATATGGAGGTCACAAGGATCAGCTAATGAGAATATCGCCTCTTGCAGGACTTCTCATACTGGACACGTGACCGTCCGTCATATGAAAGTCCAACTGTAAATAATATTCCATGGACCCTGGAGGTGAATCCCAAACTTCTTCCTGATCTTCTCAATGGGATATTTCTGAAAGTTGCTTGATAATGTATCCATCACTGTATAATAACAAGGGCTCTCTGTTTGACTGGATTGGGTATAAATATACAGGACTTTATTATGTTTTTTTTCTTTATTATAGGATGACCCACTACCCGTGGATCTCAGAAGAAGCACCTATCAAGCTTCCATCAATCTTCCTCTTTGGCTCTTCCGTGACGCAGTTTTTGTTGCGGTGATGACACTACTGACAATACTAGAGTATTTGGCCTTAAGTCTTGTCCTGAGCAAGTGGGCAATGTCTGAACCTGGTGAAACAATCAGAAAACTCCTGAGAACAAAACCATTCTGAAGGAACAAAGTGCTTGTAAGGAGCCGATTTGCATCCCTCAGATTCAGAAGCAAGACTCCAGGAGAACACCTGTCCTGCCCAATGGCAAATGTTCTACTCCATCCATGGCTCCTGCACCGCAGGATGCGAAAAAGGTTCCTAGTTGCAACTATAAAGTGGCGTTCAGTGATATTGTCTGGGTCAGAATGATCCCTCACAACAATATAGGAAGAAGAGCTCGAAGTTCAACGGAGCTTAAAGAGAGGTTACTGATTTTTCAGAGAAGCCAACAACCCAGAATTCCAGAGCCAAGAGCACCAGAACCTAGAACACCAGAACCTACCATGTCAGAACCTAGTATGTCAGAACCTAGAATGCCAGAGCCTGAAATGCCTACAACACCTCAACCCAAAATCAAGAGGAGAAGATGTTTCCTTAGATGTCTTAGAGGCGAGGAAGATTGAGAAGGCAACTGCTTGAACTTTCCCATTGCTCGTGTTTTCATCACAGGTTAGTCCTATACATGCTGTCTGATGGGCACCATCTTACTACATACAATGCAGCATTGCACCTGAAATCGCATGGATATTTTGTCACACACTTGCACTTTAGCACCTTATCATATGGCGCATATATCTATGAACGCTTTGCTAAGTATCACTGTCTAGTATGTGCTTCTGATGAACCTATTTTAGGAAAACGTGTCGAGGTTTGGCATACTATGTACTTGAGTTTGGCATACTATGTGCTTGTTGGTAAATTCTATTGCCATCTATAATCTACTAGATATTATAATGTCTCTGGTGGGATGCCCCATGCCGAATTGTTGATAACTGACTATGAGCATTGTCCTCTATTTCTTATCTACTATGGTTACAGGTTGATGTGAAGAGAGCTGTGCCATTGGTAGCGATTTTTCTACTGATTTGTCAGTTATATTTATGTTAGTTTAGCAAATTTCTGCTTGTAGGGTCTAATGTTTTACCATAGTGTATGTTCTGTGAGCTAAATTGTCATACTTATGCACTAGATAGATTATAAATTGTGATGCTTATGTACAAGATAGATTATTAGTTTAATCGGTGATTTTTTAAATATTTTTTAGCATCAGGAGACTCAAGAATCGCATCTTACAGAAGACAAGAAGCCTAAATGCCGAAGGGTGATGACCTGTTGATGGCCCACAGCTGGAGGGTCATTACCTCTTGATGGCACAAAACTGGACAGAAGATAAAAACATTTGATGGCACACAGCCGGAGGGTGATGATCTATTGATGGCCATAGCCAGAGGGTCATTACCTGTTGATGGCACACAGCCGGAGGGTGATGACCTATTGATGACCATAGCCAGAGGGTCATTACCTGTTGATGGCACACAGCTGGAGGATGATGACCTATTGATGGCCATAGCCAGAGGGTCATTACCTGTTGATGGCACACAGCTGGAGGATGATGACCTATTGATGGCCATAGCCAGAGGGTCATTACCTGTTGATGGCACACAGCCGGACAGAGGATAATTACCTGTTGATGGCACACAGACGGATGGTCATTACCTGTTCATGGCGCACTGCCGGATGGTCATTACCTATTGATGGCACACAGCCGGAGGGTGATGACCAATTGATGGCCATAGCCAGAGGGTCATTACCTGTTGATGGTGCACTGCCGGATGGTCATTACCTGTTGATGGCACACAGCCGGATGGTCATTACCTGTTCATGGCACACTGCCGGATGGTCATTACCTGTTGATGGAACACAGCCGGAGGGTGATGACCTATTGATGGCCATAGCCAGAGGGTCATTACCTGTTGATGGCGCACTGCCGGATGGTCATTACCTGTTGATTGCACACAGCTGGAGGGTGATGACCAGTTGATGTCGGACTGCCGGATGGTCATTACCTGTTGATGGCACACAGCCGGACAGAGGATCATTACCTGTTGATGGCACAAAGCCGGTCAGAGGATAAGATCTTTTGATTGCATACACCGGGTCCCTCCCTGATAACAGGGAACCCTGGGGAATACTCGTCATCTTGATCCCCCACTGACTAAATACTTGCTCCACCTCAGCCTACACCATCATGGAGGACACTTCCACCTGTGTCCACTGTAAGGTTCGACTTTCTTTTATCATTTCAGCAGATTAATAAACATCATAAAGCTGTAAAACTATCGAGTAATTTATTATAAATTATTATAAAGAAATATAAAGTATAATAGATAGCTATAGAGGGCACAGAAGACGACTAACTATAGTAAGCATGGTATCGCCTGATATATACTGTATATTCTAGATGGCGCTATTACACTAAATACATCACAACCTCCAGGGTGATATTACCGTACAATGTGAGATCACTAATAATGGCCACAGATTATGAGAAAATGACCAGCTCCATAGTCCTGGAGTTATTATAAATGTCTCTAGTGTGAGGCAGGGACTGGACGAGTGTTGGAGGGAGGTATATTCCCCCAGGACGTCCTTTATGTATCCATGCTGTAGAATCTGCCGTATACTTCTGTTCTAGCAGTCAGACATTTCACTCTGCAAATCACAGGCTCAACATTGTGTAAAACTACCACCGTATATAAGAGCACTCAGAATAAAAACTAGCGGCATGCCGTGCACTGCCCACGTCATGTGTACGGGATACAGGACCTGCAGGACCTGGTACGGCCATTATAGTTGATAGATTAATGATACCTGTGCAGATGAAGGGAAAAAAATATGTGCAACAGCAGGAGGAGAAAGTCTCAAAATGTAATTTGAAGAGTATAATAGAGAAATGGGAAACTTCTGGAGATGCAGATAAGTGGTACCAGGGCAAAACGTAAGTGCAGTCAGACATGGGAAAAGTGCAAATGATCCAGCGTAAAGGTTTGTTTAGTAGAAAAAATATTAAAACTTAGCTTTTATTAGCCATATAAAACACTGCTCCACAAAGAATACAGCAAATGTGCAACTATCATAGCTTACAGACCTACACGTTTCAACAAATCATGTCTTAATTATGGCCCTACTACTAGAATGACAAAAAGGCATATATATATATATATATATATATATATATATATATATATATATATATATATATATATATATCCACGTGCCTGTATGACCTCCCTACAACGCCTGGGCATGCTCCTGATGAGGTTGCGGATGGTCTCCTGTGGGATCTCCTCCCAGACCTGAACTAAAGCATCCGCCAACTCCTGGACAGTCTGTGGTGCAACGTGACGTTGGCGGATGGAGCGAGACATGATGTCCCAGAGGTGCTCAATCGGATTCAGGTCTGGGGAACGGGCGGGCCAGTCCATAGCTTCAATGCCTCCATCTTGCAGGAACTGCTGACACACTCCAGCCACATGAGGTCTGCCATTGTCCAGCATTATGAGGAACCCAGGGCCAACCGCACCAGCATATGGTCTCACAAGGGGTCTGAGGATCTCATCTCGGTACCTAATGGAAGCCAGGCTACCTCTGGCGAGCACATGGAGGGCTGTGCGGCTCTCCAAAGAAATGCCACCCCACACCATTACTCACCCACTGCCAAACCGGTCATGCTGAAGGATGTCACTCTCCACGGCGTCTCCAGACTCTGTCACGTCTGTCACATGTGCTCAGTGTGAACCTGCTTTCATCTACGAAGAGCACAGGGCGCGAGTGGCAACTTTGCCAATCCTGGTGTTCTGTGGCAAATGCCAAGCGTCCTGCATGGTGTTGGGCTGTGAGCACAACCCCTATCTGTGGACGTCGGGCCCTCATACCACCCTCATGGAGTCGGTATCTAACCGTTTGTGCAGACACATGCACATTTGTGGCCAGCTGGAGGTCATTTTGCAGGGCTCTGGCAGTGCTCCTCCTGTTCCTCCTTTCACAAAGGCGGAGGTAGCGGTCCTGCTGCTGGGTTGTTGCCCTCCTACGGCCCCCTCCACATCTCCTGGTGTACTGGCCTGTCTCCTGGTAGCGCCTCCAGCCTCTGGACACAGCCAACCTTCTTGCCACAGCTCGCATTGATGTGCCATCCTGGATGAGCTGCACTATCTGAGCAACTTCTGTGGGTTGTAGAGTCTGTCTCATGCTACCACGAGTGTGAAAGCACAACCAACATTCAAAAGTGACCAAAACATCAGCCAGAAAGCATTGGTACTGAGATGTGGTCTGTGGTCCCCACCTGCAGAACCACTCCTTTATTGAGGGTGTCTTGATAATTGCCAATAATTTCCATCTATCCTCTATTCCATTTGCACATCAGCATGTGAAATTGATTGTCAATCAGTGTTGCTTCCTAAGTGGACAGTTTGATTTCACAGAAGTTTGATTTACTTGGAGTTATATTCTGTTGTTTTAAGTGTTCCCTTTATTTTTGGAGCAGTTTATATAGATACATACAGTGAGTACGGAAAGTATTCAGACTCCTTTAAATTTTTCACTCTTTGTTTCATTGCAGCCATTTGATAAATTCTAAAAAGTTCATTTTTTTCTCATTAAAGTACACTCAGCACCCCATCTTGACTGAAAAAAACAGCAATATAGAATTTTTTTGCAAATTTATTAAAAAAGAAAAACTGAAATATCACATGGTCATAAGTATTCAGATCCTTTGCTCAGACACTCATATTTAAGTCACATGCTGTCCATTTCCTTGTGATCCTCCTTGAGATGGTTCTACTCCTTCAATGGAGTCCAAATGTGTTTAATTAAACTGATAGGACTTGATTTGGAAGGGCACACACCTGTC
Source organism: Phyllobates terribilis (assembly GCF_046119375.1). Lineage (NCBI taxonomy): Eukaryota > Metazoa > Chordata > Amphibia > Anura > Dendrobatidae > Phyllobates > Phyllobates terribilis. The sequence continues at coordinate 590,119 of NW_027363461.1, forward strand.
TATATAAGACCCCACAGCTCACACTACATGTCAGACCAAATGAGAATCATGAGCTCAAACGAACTGCCCAAGGAGCTCAGAGACCGAATTGTGGCAAGGCACAGATCTAGCCAAGGTTATAAAAGAATTTCTGCATTACCCAAGGTTCATAAGAGCACAGTGGCCTCCATAATCCTTAAATGGAAGAAGTTTGGGACCACCAGAAGTCTTCCTAGACCTGGCCGTCCAGCCAAACTGAGCAATCGTGGGAGAAGAGCCTTGGTGAGAGAGGTAAAGAAGAACCCCAAGATCACTGTGGCTGAGCTCCAGAGATGCAGTAGGGAGATGGGAGAAAGTTCCACATAGTCAACTATCACTGCAGCCCTTCCCCAGTTGGGCCTTTATGGCAGAGTGGCCAGATGGAAGCCTCTCCTCATATGAAAGCCCGCATAGAGTTTGCTCAAAAACACATGAAGGACTCCCAGACTATGAGAAATAAGATTCTCTGGTCTGATGAGACGAAGATAGAACTTTTTGGTGATAATTCTAAGTGGTATGTGTGGAGAAAACCAGGCACTGCTCATCACCTGCCTAATACAATCCCAACAGTGAAACATGGTGGTGGCAGTTGTTAGAACCCTCCTGTTAGTTTTTTCTATTTTGTGGTCATGTGACCTTCTGCCTATTTATTCCAGCTCCGCCCTTCAGGCTTTGCTGGACTTCAGTGTTACTTTGACTCTTAATCTAGCCAGGTGCTTTGTACCTACTGTATCTCTCTAGTTTGTTTGGTCCTTGGACCACTAAGTACTTTTGTCTGTTTGTCTTCTTCTGCTACTACTTCTGCCAGGAGGTGTCCAGTTTTGTCCCAGTCCTTAGTTCTTTTAGGGACCCCTCCCTTTAATCTATAGGTCTGTGTTCAGATTAGCCGCGGACATAGGCGGGTCTGTTTGCAAGGAACAGGTTGCCCGCTGCATCGTAAGGAATCAGCTTAGTACTATTGTATGGACAGATTTCCTCTCTTTCCTTAGTTCTTGTAGCAGATCATAACAGCAGTATCATGCTATGGGTGTGTTTTTCAGCTGCAGGGACAGGACGACTGGTTGCAATTGAAGGAAACATGAATGCGGCCAAGTACAGAGATATCCTGGATGAAAACCTCTTCCAGAGTGCTCTGCACCTCAGACTTGGCCAAAGGTTCACCTTCCAACAAGACAATGACCCTAAGCACACAGCTAAAATAACAAAGGAGTGGCTTCAGAACAACTATGTGACCATTCTTGACTGGCCCAGCCAGAGCCCTGACCTAAACCCAATTGAGCATCTTTGGAGAGACCTGAAAATGGCTGTCCACCAACGTTTCCCATTCATCCTGACGGAACTGGAGAGGATCTGCAAGGAAGAATGGCAGAGGATCCCAAAATGCTGGTGTGAAAAACTTGTTGCATCATTTCCAAGAAGACTCATGGCTGTACTAGCCCAAAAGGGTGCTTCTACTCAATACTGAGCAAAGGGTCTGAATACTTATGCCCGTGTGATATTTCAGTTTTTCTTTTTTATTAAATTTTGCAAAAATTTCTTCATTTCTGTTTTCTTTCAGACAAGATGGGGTGCAGAGTGGACTTTAATGAGAAAAAAATGAACTTTTTAGAATTTACCAAATGGCTGCAATGAAACAAAGAGTGAAAAATGTAAAGGAGTCTGAATACTTTCCGTACCCAGTGTACATGCATGGAAATAAATGCAGAATTATATTTCTTAATACTGCAGTATCAGATCCTGTCTTGAATTTAACCCCTGTGGTATCCAATGTGAAAATCCACAGGGACTCCCCTGATGAATTACAATTGAGGAAATCATGAATTTTATATTCTCTATCATTACTTAAGGACATAAAACTATCTGTTTTAACCGCATGTAGACACGCTTTGCACCGATTGGCTCCACATCTGAAGAAACCTTTTGTGCTGAGCCAATTTGGTTGTACAGTATTAGTCTCACTCAGGGGTGGATTAAGAGTAGCAAGGGCCCCCTCCACACACCTGATTTATCACGTGACATGTCACATGATCCCCGTGATAGATCATGTGATAGTTCACGGGAAATTAATTTGGCATAATATTAATTGTGCTGCCCCATCTGAGAGCAGCACAATATTGGGGCAGATACCCTGATTCCAGCGATGTGTCACTTTTTCAGCTGCTTGTTGTCATTTTGAGAAAATCACCGTTTTATCTGCTGCAGATCTAGCAGCTCTCTGAATGCTGCGCTCTGTATAGCCCCGCCCACACCACTGATTGGCAGCTTTCTGCCCATGCTCAGTGTACACAGAAATCTACTGATCAGTGATGGGGGTGGGGTCCTACAGAACTTACTAGTCATCTAGTGATAATTACCTTCTGACAA